>NC_134554.1:115599-419321 GCF_025594145.1 Primulina tabacum | reverse complement strand
TCCATTATTGTGATGTCTTTGAGCCGTATGTCTCACAAAAGGGGGAAAATTCTTCTGAACTTAGAAGTTCACGCTCTATACCCGCGTCGATCTTCAAATGTTGATTTAGAAAAACGAAATCCATCATCTATTGATTTGAGAAACTCGGTATTAACATAGTAGAGAGTGGACGGTTAGATATTGTTTTTTCACGCAAATGAGGAAAATAGTGCAGCCAAGAAATCTGATGCTAATGAATCAAACTGCCAAGAAGTTGAAGTAATTATGAGACCAGACACTGGCCAATGTTTCACATCCCTTGGCGTCCAGGGACCACTCTCTCAATTTACACTAATCGAATCCAAAGAACTTGTTTATTCCACATAAAAATAAAAAATGTAGCCAAACGTCACGAATGTTTCAAAGTTTCAGGCGGTGCTAGTTAGGAGGCCGAAGAGTTGCAGCACCAAGTTCCCTTGGGGTCTGATTAGGCCACGACATAAGATGAAGCTGAATGGTTTCGGCGTTTTCCATTGCCAAAACTATTGTTTGCTTGATTTCGGCATTGTCACAACAGTGTATATAGCCCTCCAAATCAACTGTTGAAGGCATCAAACTCTTCCCTTGTAACCTTGAAATCACGAGCAAGTGATTTGTTCTGTTTGCTTGTTCGAGTAAGTGTTGCATGCCTGCTCGTTCCGCTGCTGTCCCATTTGTTACAGAGGAAAGGCAGATGAATCCCTGTTATACAGACATTTTGTAAATCACATTCAAATGATAAAGAACATTTCATTTCACGAGGTTCTAGACGAATCAACCTCTTCGGTTCGTTTCATGTCCATTCCGAATCGGGTTTCTCCAGGTTCTGGGATTAGTACAAGCGAAACCTCTGACACACCAGGGAGAAACCAGAGTCGGATACCTTGCAATATGTTTACTGTGGTATTGATGATTTGTTGTCTCCCGTGAGTCAACTCCTTGCCTTTCACCGGTTTGTTCTCCTTTAAAAAGGAGTTTTAATCAAACTTAAAGTCGATAGGATATATTGATTTGCAGTGGATAAAGAAGAACGAGACATACCGAAGTGATGATTTGTTCGGTTTGGATGTTCAGGAAAACTAGAGGGATCCCGGAAGACACCGCAGCAGAAAACCAGGCCATAGCCCTGACCGTGGGGGCTTCGATTCCGCATTCGTGTCTCAGCGGTGTAAAGAGAATCGAGCTAACGACAGTACACCTTCGATCAGGCAGATATATTCCCACCTTCGATTTCCAGTCGTATCTCATCCCCTTCCGTTGAAATCCCTTAAAGTCCAAATTCACAACTCTTCTGCTCATCTCTATGGCATCAATATATAACAGTTCCGTCAATATTGATCAAAATATTGTGTTATTTGTAAAAATCTAAACTCATACAAACAATCAAAGAGAAAAAAAAAAAGAGAGAATCTACCTTGGAGTTGAAAACATTTTTCGTAAGTCATGTCTGCAAGAACCGCGATATGTCTTTCATCAGAAGCTGCTCTGACGGTAAACTTCTTCTGAAGCTTCATATCTCGATCCTGCACAACACATGCCTGTAGTTTCAACGTGCTTTCCCCCCGTCTCACCTTTAACCACACGTATTCGCCCCCTCGGTTTATTTTACCAAGAACAGAGTTAAATTCTGACCTTATTTTTGCATATATGAACGATTCATCAGCACAATCTTCTGCTACCCCTTCGATAATGTCACCAGGCAATGGCATGGTTTCATCCCATTCTTCTACTGACTCTTGCTTCACTTGTTTTACACAGACTACTGTCTGCAGAGGCCCCATATTCTCTTTTGTTCAGGAAAAATAGGATCGTTCCTATGTTCAGGCTGATCGGTTTCTTATGTATTTGAGGTGCTTCGGCGATTACTAGAGAGGGATTTCTTAGTTCTCAACGATTGGATAATCGCAAAGATCTTCTTTAACCGTGTCTGCGTGTGATACTATGTTTTATCTCGGTCTGTTTCCTAAGTTGTCACTAAATACTAGGTTTACAATGCGAGGCAATATATTATTAAAACCAAGTTGACGTGGACATAACATAAAATTGCTATTCACCGTGGATTTGGATCCTTCAGCTGTGGTTGAAACACAATATCTGAAGTTAGAGTACTTTTTATATGAGATGATCAGTCCATCATCTGATGGATCTCACACAATTTCAGATAAATTTAAAAATTTGTCAGATGAAAAAATAATCAGTTGATATCTCGTGTAAAAAGAACGATGCTGTATTTTCAGCCACCGTAGATGATCCAAATCCCTGAATATATATATATATATATATATATATATATATGTTTCTACATCCAATCGCACTCTAAGCCAATAACTTTTGTCAAAATCGGAAAAGTTGACCCAAATCTCTGCCTCCAAAAATCAAAATAATAGGGCAGACGACCAACAATTTTACTTTCTGAATCACGGGTTTGCTTGATATGTTCCGTAAAGAAGACGTCGATGTTGCGGATATTTTGATTCCAGTGAATTAAGATCATATCCCTGAAACTTTCCTTAACGTAGTTTCCCAGAAAGTGAGAGTAAACATGCTTTGATTCACTAAATATTCATCACATCCCTCAAAAAATTGATTGGAGGTTAGTAAAAAAAAAAAAAAAAAAAGATAGTCTGATAAACTAAACGGTCTCTCCCTGAAAAAAAGGTAAAAAAACTCTAATCTCATCTCTCTTCTATGTTACTAAAAAATTGCTTAATAATATTTATCGTATGGGAAAAATATCAGGTCAACACATTGACCATGCCCAGAAAACTTTCAGCCCACATTTTCTCCACATATATCGGCAAGACTTTGTTCAAGCTCGTGTATCTGTGTCAAAACCCGTGCCCTTTCGCATGCATTATTCGAATTCAAACTCCTTTTCTTCTCCGATATCTGCCTCTTGATACTCTTTATCTGCAACATTTTCCCAAAAAAGATACTACTTTGAAAAAAGCTGGACATTTAACATACGAACTGTAGAGTGAATAAGATGCAATGAAGGATGCACCTTCCTGTGAGGCCACCTTAGCAAGCCTTCTTTACGGCATATATTCTTTAGTGCAGTCGGGCATATATTCATTTCCTTAGACGCAGCACTAATTGGAAGATGGAAATACCCTGTCAAGTCTCGAAGTTTCATCTTTCCTGTCTTTTCCCTCTGCTCTACACATTATCAGCACAATCATGGGCAAAAGAAAATTAAAACGGTAAATTGTGACAAAACGAATAAAATATCTGGTCATGGAATTTGACAGGTGAAAAGAATAAGAGAGCAGATGAAATTATAGTCGAGGTTTCAATTTCAAAGCTGAAAGATGCGTTCTTTCGTGGAAATTTTCTTCTAACCTGTGAAGCAATGTAGCTCTTAGTTAATTTTGCTCCATTTCCCTCATCCACTGGTTGGTCCAAACCATCTTTTTGGTTCCGATGCGTATTCCCTGCAACAAAAGCAAAGATTCTAATGTTACTAAATCGTCTCAGGAACAAGATTTCTCTCAGGTTTCAGCCTCGGCCTACATAATTAAATAATACTTCAAATTCCACACAGATGTATGTTTGAGGAAAAAAAAACGGCCTTGAGTATCAGAAATAATATGGGTATTTGTTGTTTGAAACCTCGAACAATGTCAACATTTTGACCGCCAATTCCATCAAGTCCAATGCACAATGCGTCGTAAAAGTTAGATAGTGGATCTAGCAACAAAATATAGCCCTCTTTTTGTCGGTCCTCGCAGTACTGAACTAAGAAATGTTTGACATTGCTGATGCTTTCATGGCAGAAACTGAGAATGCAACAGAAAATAAAACCAAACCGTAAAAAGAAAGATTCATTATTCGGGATAAAGGGACCAGGTTTCATGATTATTCAGATCTCGAAAATTTACTCAAACATGTGGTACTCGTGATTTTGAGAAGATACATCAATATCATATCTCTCCTGAATTGCATGGCTGATGATTCCTAATCTTCCATGAATCTCGAGTTTCAATGTCCGAGTACCTGCATGCAGAAACAAGGAGTTACAGAATGTCTTCTCTTCTATTAAGCAGAAGGCAATAATGAAATCACATTTTACGAACCATTGGTATGGAAAAATTCACGAAGTGTTTGGCAACAAGTGCAAGTGTATGGAGATGGAGGGAGTGGCCAAATGGAAAGCTGCATTGGATTCTGATTAAAATCATTGCAGTGAATCCCATCTCGATCGTTGTTATTTTCCTGAAAATTAAACATTCCCGTCGTCCCAGAAAATGGAACGGCATTGTCAATATGGACCGTATCAAAGAGACGATCATCATAGTTTTCATCAAACACGAGCAAATTTTGCTCTGCGCTCGAGATGGCGTCGTAAATGGTTTCATTATTGTACGGAAAATTAACAGCGGATTGGTCTGCCGCCATTTGTTGGGAGTTAATTCTCCGGGACGCCTGGAGTGAAGCAAGCACCGGCGTGGAGATTTGGCGTTTGGGAAAAACGAAGACTTGGATGATTAATGGAGAACAGTTAAAAGCCTTTGAGAAAAAGAATAACCGTCAAACCAATTGTAAAAGTATTGTAGGGCCTGAAACGGAATAAATATCATAGTGATAGTCTAAAAAACGATTTTTTATAAGAGTGGGATTTTATTTAATTCTTTATATAAAACTAGTAATTATTGTAATAATAATCGATCAAACCATAAAAATGAAAAAAATAAAAAATAAAAAATAAAAAAAGGCAATGCATGCATGCATATGGATACGAGTGATGACGTGGGACCTCGATGTACGTACTGCTAAAATTGGCCTATCACTATATCTTCCACGTCAATTCCCAAGTGTGACTAAGGTAAGGCAGGCCAATCTTCTTCCTTGAAGCTGTCATTAATTATATATGATACATCAGCGTGAGACGGCCAGTGGGTGTACGTGCTCCTGGGCTGCAATTAAATTAATTAATAACCAGTATGGAGTTAACAATTGGCATTAAGATCTGTATCACATTCCAACATTCTCTCTGCATGAGTACACAAATATTATTCTATTATTATATATCTCTCTGTCTCTCTGTCACTGTGTGTGTGTGTGTTATTCGACCCATTAAGATCGACCCATTTTTATTTTGTTTTTATATGTTTTTTTGGAGATTAAAGTAAAAGGCTTTCCCATGTATCTATCTGTCACACTTTCTTACATTTCATGAAGTTTCAGTTTATGGGATCTTCGATTTTATTTATGGGCCCCCTCAATAAAATCGGTTTAAAATTTTGAATTGCGAAACTGCCAAGCGCCTAGCTCGTTTCGTTTATAAAAAAAAGTAAATTTTTATCTTCATTTTCATTTAATACAATCTTTAATTAATTGCTTCCAAAAATACTTATTCGTGTGCTATATTTTTATTATGACCCAATAATAAAAGTTACGAGCGAGCATGATTTAAGTCTTAAATTTCATGGGAGAAACTAAAAAAATTGCAGATGAATTTACTTTTATGATACTCTTTTATTTTATTCATAATTTTACAATACATAATAACCTTTTTCCAAACTACGATCGGTGTGTTTAGGTCGTTTATCTTCCCTCATTTTTTTTAACGAAAAAGGATTATGTTTTAAAAAGCATGAAACTCTTCTTGATGCCACACCTCTATTTCAGTGGCTATCTACTTACCTAAAAAAAAGCTCATAAATTCTCTTTTTCAATTAAAAAATAATATATAAATGTTCCTTACTTGGAGTAAAATTCATTATGATCCTTAATATATATACACACAAACACGTCTGTGTGTGGATTTATATTTGGCATTGATTGCTTGCTCGTCTTTTAGTAGATTTATTTGAAGGCTTTAAATATTTTAGGAAAGTTGACACCAACCAATCATGGTAGAATTTTACCTCCTTTTTCTTTTCAAATATTTTGGTTTTAATATTTATGTAATTGAAATTATTATATTACACGCATTTATGTAGTAGAATAGAATATATTTGAATGCCCTTTTGAATTGGGTAATTAGATAGATTTTCAAATGCTGTGTATTTATTGTCACACACGTACAGATTAGTAGGATATGTATGGGAAAATTAGTAAATACTTTTGTAATATTGGATTGAAAATGATAAAATATGGTCTTCTTAAAATTCAAAATTCGAATTGGTCAAAAACAAGCATTTAAAGACTTTATTTATATTTCTAGCTAAATAATGGATTTGCATTCTAAATTTACGATAAAAACTCATTTAATTACGTTTGACCATTGTAGGAGTTAGGCTTATTAGCCGCATGCAGACCTGTGCTCAACTCCTTCGTAAATACACTCTGCCTATTCCTTTCCCTTCATCCATTTTAATCATAAAATAAAATCTTCTTCACCCCTTTCGATTGATTTTCAGGAACCCTTTCACTTGAAATCAACAATCCTCATCCAGATTCATAAAATGTACGCCCGAGAAAAATCAAGAAAAAATCACCACAACGAGCCATCTTTTTCCTCCACCCTTCTTGATGAAATCTACCGATCCATTGATGAAAATGCTGATAATACAGAGGATTCGAAGTCTTTTTTTTACAGAGATAATAATAAATTTGTGAAAGGTCGTGTGAATTTCAGGGGGGTTGGTAATTATAGCAGCAGCCACCGTGTAGAAGATGAGAAGATGGCTGGTTTCAGAAGGCCTGGTTTGGTTGATAAATGGATGCTAAAAGAAGCAAATGAAAATCTTTTGGCAAGAAGGGATTCATTAGTCGCAGAATCTGAAAACAAGTCATTTCAAGACAAAGATTTGTCGTATTTCAGTTCAATTTCGAGTTCTTCAGACAGTTCTGGTGCACTTTCCTCTTCATCAGACTCTGAGTTCTCCATTTCCTCGACCAAGTCGAGAGTTTCTTGTTTTTCATCGGTCGTGAAGCCAAAACTTGTCCGAATCGTAGGGAAAAACAAAGAAGATCGAGAGTTGGATGATTACAAAATGGGGGATGACAATTTGTTTAAATCCAAGTCAAGAGCTCTGAAGATTTACGCCAGTTTGAGAAAATTGAAGCAGCCCATTTCGCCTGGCGGGAAGCTAACAAGTTTTATCAACTCCCTTTTCGATCATGCTAACGAAAAGAAGTTGAAAAATGTCGATTCGAACAAAAGAATTCAAGTTCAAGATTTGAAATCCATGGAAACATCGTCAAATTGTTCTTCGGCTCGGTCGTGTTTGAGTATGAAAAGGGAGAGAATTATGAGGAACGTTATTCAAAGAACGGTCAGATTTGATCCTGTGAGCGTTATTTTTAATGAAGGATCGATGCCTTGTGGATCTAAGAGCATAATCGGTGAAGAATCCAAAGGATGTGGAAGGCATTCATCGGCACCAAATCAATTGGATGACTTGAAACTGAGGCTAAGAGTCAAGAATATGAAAGTTGAAGAAGGGGATACTCAAAATGATGAGAAGACCGATGCTTTTAGACAAGATTCGCATTGGAAAGTAGAAGAAGATGACGAGGATGATGCAATGAGTGATTCGAGTTCGGACTTGTTCGAACTCGATCACTTGTTGTTTGGACACAATAGATTTTGCGAAGAACTTCCCATGTACGAAACGACTCATTATGGTACAAATCGTGCTATTGGGAGTGGTTTGATTACATAATAACAAAATATTTTGTCCAGTAGCTTCTCTATCTTTTTGTAAGTTACTCAAGTTTCTTTTTGTATGATTTGCTCTTTTTTCCACAAACGACACAATTAAATTTGGTTGTGTCTGTCTGCCAGATTGATGTTTAGTTGATGATCAAGTGTTGGTTCTTGTATAAAAAATTCGTTTGAATATGGTTTGGTCATTCTCGTGTGAATTAGGTAAATTATAATAAAATGTTGGATATGGTTGGAAAAGCCAAAAAGGAGAAGCAAGATTTGGAATAGAGACAGAGACTGAAAAAGAAGAAGAGAAAATGGGCATGCCCATGGGAATAGGGAAAAGTTGGTGATCGAGTTTGTAAATTTTCAATGTTTTTTTAATTGAATTAATAAACCAATGGAATAGTAATTTCATTTGTAAACCGTGTCATTGTCTACTTTTTCTTGTGTCGTGTCAAATTCTTCACATGGATAAATTTGTATTTAAAACCAGTCTTCTGCCACGTTTATCATTTGGATTTAATATTTTTTTTTAAAAAAAATAAAATCAATATCGTAATGTTTTGGGACCATTTTATGGGTTTTAGGGCCTATTGTTTTCTATAAAATTGTAATGTTAATTTTTTCCCCTCATAAATATTATACCAAATACAACGGAGGTGGTAAGAAATTTTAGAACATATTTTTAAGATAAATTATAAATTAAAAAGGTTTCTTTGGATATAAAAAATATAGTAAGTACATAACAAGATAATAAACACGTGTGTGGTAATTTGAATCGAATGTGAACACGTGTGTGGTCATTTAAATCGAATGTGAACAGAGGCCCCTTTGTATTAGTAATTTTATATTGAATATTAGAATATTTATTATAATAAGAATATGTCTCTTGTGAGACGGTCTCACTAATCGACATCTGTAAGACGGGTCAATACTACCGATATTCACAATAAAAAATAAGACTCTTAGCATAAAAAATAATATTTTTTTTATGGATGACACAAATAAGATATCCGTCTCACAAAATATAACTCGTGAGACCTTTTCACACAAATTTTTGCTTTAAAACTAATGGACATTTAGAAGTGTTTACGAACTTGTAAATTATTGATTTTTTTTTAAAAAAATGTTAAAAATCAAACTTTATGACGTGTTCTGCTTTTATGTTCCATTTATTTCAAACTGATGGGCTTGCAAATGTGTGTTCAAACCGAAAAATTATTGAACATTAAAAAAAAATTCTATATGTTCCAATTTTTAAGATCTTGATCGATGGAATTTATGCAGATTGCTATCTTAACACTATATGAAACTGGTGGTCATGTAGATGTGTTTTCAAACTGATAATTATTTTAAAAAAAATATTTATTTCAAATTTTCCCATATATTCATCTCTTTTAAGCTCTTCATTATTGATGATATTTCTAAATAAATTTAAAAAATTAAAATAAAACATTCCCATGCATTTTTTTTAAAAATTTCTTCATTAATAATATTTCTACATGTTTTCTTTATACTATTTGAAGCTGAATGGCGTGCATGTGTGTTTTCAAACCGAAAAAATATTGAATTAAAAATAAACTGTTTAAAAATCAAACTTCCAGATGTTTTATAATTTTTAAGTTCTTGATTTTTTGTATTTCTACGTAGAGTCTTGTGTGAGATGGTCTCAATAATCGTTATCTGTGAGACGGATCAACCCTACCGATATTCACAATAAAAAGTAATAATATTATATAGCATAAATAGTAATGCTTTTTCATTGATGACTCAAATAAGAGATCCGCCTCATAAAATACGACTCGTGAAACCGTCTCACACAAATTTTTGCCTTCTACATATTGTTTTTTTTACACGGTTTGAAACTGATGAGTATGCATGTGCTTTCAAATTGAAAATTATTGAATCTTTTTTAAAATATTGTTAAAGATCAAATTTTCTTATGATTTTTACTTTTTAAGTTCTTCTTTGGTGGGATTTCAAATTGTTTATATGTATTATTTGAAATTGATGGCAAACATTAGGGGTGACATTAAATCGAGTTTGGGTATAATTTCATATCATATGTTCTTATCCTCATTTATATATTCGTCTATGTCCCTATCGGATTTTCAATTTCATCCATGCATATACCCGTAACTGTAAGAGGATTGTATATCCATATATATCATACTCAAATTTGAATTATTTTGAGTAAAATATGGATATTTACTAAATTTTTTAGAACAATAAGGAAAAATAAATTAAATATAAAAATAATCAAATTAACATTATAAATGAACTAACAAAATATTAGAAATAATTTATGATAACATCACGATCCTACAAAAAAAAATATCAAATTTATACTATTAATTTTATTCATTTCATCCAACTAATATTAATCAACAAAATCATAATAGAATTAACATCATTGTCAAAAAATTCACACACACACAAATAAATTTTTTGTTTGGAAAACATCAGCATGCCCATCAGTTTCAAATAATAATAATAATAATAATAATAAAAAAGCAATTTGAAATTCCATCAATGAAGAACTTAAAATTGGAACGCATCAGAAAGTTTGATCTTTTACAATTTTTTGAAAAAGATTCCATACTTTTCAATTTGAAAACACGTGCAGTTTGTAAAAACATCGGCATGCCCATCAGTTTTAAATAGTATATAAAATCAATTTTAAACAGTATTTTTAATTCAATGATTTTTTCAGTTTGAAAACATACCTGCATGCACATCAGTTTCAAATCGTGCATAAAAAACAATCTGTAGAAATATCACCCATACAGAACTTTAAAAACAGGAATACATAAAAAACTTTGATTTAATTTTTTTTTATATAAAAAATCGGTAGAAATACAAAAAATGAAGAACTTAAAAATACATCGAGAAGTTTGATTTTTATGTTTAATTTTAAAATAATATTATTTGTTTTAAAAAAAATATCCATGTCCAACAATTTCAAATAATACAAAAAAAGCAATATGTAGAGGTACAACCAATGGATAACTTTAAAAATAGAAATACATAAGAAAGTTTATTATTTTTAAATAAGTAGAAATACCATAAATGAAGAACTTAGAAGAATACATTGAAAAGTTTGAAATTATTATTTTTTTAAAAAAAAAAATTAATCAGTTTTAAAACACATATGGACGCCCACGAGTTTCAAATCGGCAAAGAAATCGATATGTAGAAATATCATCAATCAAGAATTTAGAAAGCATGAAAAAAAAAAATACGATTTCAGATTTTAAAATAAACTGATAAACATGAAAACCAAATTAAATATCTCACATAAAAGTTGAGATACACACAAATATGCAGCAAGTATAACACAGAAGTACGTAGTCTAACTTGGTTACCAATTAACTTCCAAAGATTGAAATAAACTAAAAAAATTTGATAGATAAATAATGGGAGCGTATGACTAGTGAATACAAAGGCAGAGAAAGGAGACATGCAATATTTAATAAAAAAAATATATGTCTTCAAGCTTCATTCTCAATTGCGAGAAAACCCATTGGTCGCCACCGTAGAAGAGACAGAGTAGATGTGGACGATGTATTGTAATGGCACTGTGGTAACACGATGTTGAGGGTGTGCGGGCAGTCATACTGGACACACGCTCAGAAAAGTGAGGAGTGTGTCGATCAGGGCTGGGGTGATACCGATGGGCTGAAGAGCGGCGAGCATTACAGGGGTATGGGGAATTTCTTGTGGGAACGTTCTTTATCTTGAGTTTTGTTATCAATCCAATTAACTATCCTATCCTACGCACCAAACATAGTCTTAAAATTTCTGAATCATGATAGAAATTAGCATATTTTTGGAAGTAGACACCTTGTCGCTAACTTAGCCTTTCTAAGTACACGTGCACCCTTTATCCCTCAATTCGCAACTTCTAGCAAGGCCGCCTTAAGAGTCATCTTGGATGATTAAATATATAAGAAACACAAGTAGCTTGGAGAATTTGTAAAGCGAGATTTTTCCATAGAACTTCCATATATTCTGTGTAAATAAATCAAGATGCAAATAATTATGATTTGTGTCACACTTGTGCAGCGTATGAGCACAAAAGATTCATTAGAAAATAGTCCGTCTACACATCAAAAGAATATTAGTAAATAACAAAAAGCTAATTTCTTTAACACATCAAGAGAGAAAATCGTATCCTAAATTTCTATCACTAGGGTAACCAAACACAATATATGCAAATTATGTGAAACCAAATTCAGTTGAATAAACATTAATTCACTAGCAACACTTTAATTAAATGTTGTCTTCAAATGTGTTCAATACTCTACGACAACATAACAAAATACGACGAGACTTAATCACTCGATTTTTCCAAAGCAACACACATGTTCTCCATTCTTCCTTGATCTCTCACGTCATCTCTCTACTTTGCAGTATATATATTTCAATATACAGTCTCTTTAACCTAGAGAATAAATACCTACAAAACATGAAAACCACGGTTTTATTAGAATATCAATCTTTTTTAATAAAAAAAATCACTTGTGTAAACTTCCAGTGAATTTTTTTTTTTTATGATCCATGATCACTTGTTTCACCAATTCTTCGAAAAATTGGACAATTGGATCAATAATTTGTCCGTGCAGAATACTTTTTATCGACGCTTCTTGACTATTAATGGAAGCTTGGGATCCATGATCTAAACCCATCGGAACGGGTCAGATTTCAGTTTGGTTGAACTCGGCGGCACCGAGGCGCTCGATGTACGTTGCTTCCAGCTCGCATTTTCTCTCCAGACAGGTCGTTGGATCTTCTTTATGGTTGAATGAATCCATTAAGAATTCGGGTCTGTCTACACTTTCCCTGCTGTTTCCATATGTTTCTGCTGTGAGAAGTTCCCTACAAATATTCATGAAAACTCAATGGTTCTTGGATTTAAAAGCTATTTCTAAAATTTCCGAAAGTTTACACACATACTTAAGAAGGAATTAAGTTTGAGAGCTGGACTAGCTAGCTAGCTCAACTAAAAGACTGAAAATGTACCAAAAGGGCAGATGTTTAACGGCATAATGATCTTGTCGGTTTTGCCAACAATGTGGGGGAGTCGGGGCGTTCATATAGAAATGCTCCATCAACGCCGACACTTGTTGCTTGTTACCCGAGGGAAATACGAATGATGATGGTGGTAAAATGGAATTAGCGTTTGATTCAGGGAAGGCAACCGTGTGGGAAGATGAAAGGGCTTCGTGATGTAATAATGCCTAAAAACCTGAGGAATTTTCTTTTTTATTATTGATTGTAAAATATCTTGGTAGAAATGTCGTGTGATATATGTTGATTTAGGTAAAAAAATATTATTTTTTATATTAAAAATATATTCTGTGATGTATGCTCATTTGAGTGACAAATATTATTTTTTTATATTAAAAGTATTATTTTTTTATAGATTGAGTCGATCCGTCCCACAAATTATAGATCCGTGAGACCGTTGCAAATGAGTCATTTCATAGTTTTATGTCTTCGGGTAAAAAAATATTTCAATAATATATTTACAAGCATTTGAACACTACATCAAAAGAAATGATATATTTTTTTGGAAAAGAATGACATCATGAATAGATGAAGATTAAAAATTATCCGATAAATGACATCATTTGAGTTATAAGATGAGATGATAAATTTAAAGATAAGGATGATATAATTATTTTTTATTTTATTTTAAAATTATATACTGATATATTTTATTGAGTCAAACGTCGATTGATACAAGATTAACGAAGCTCAACATTCCTATACAACGATGCCAAACTATGCAATATATGATAAAGAAAATCATGGTTAATAGAAGCACTGTGTCTCCTTTATCCTTTAAAATACACAGAAGATGACTATTTTTTAAAACAGCGCACACGATAGGCCTAAAAAAATAAAATAATATATTATGGGAAATACAAATATATATATTTGTAAAACGTGTGTTTTGCTGCAGACACTCTCTATTTCAGCAAAGGGCCTGATCGAACGGGCCCAATTGACATGACCCAGATCATAGCCCGATTTATTTGTTTTCTCTAGACGATGTCGTACCGAGAAATTTACCATACCTTTTTTTTTAACATCTATATATTGGATTTTTCCTCTGAATAAATAAAAAAAAAAACGAGTGAAGGCGAAGATTGATCGACTGAAAAAGGAAAGCGAGACAAGTATCCCCGTTGCCGCCGACCTTTTCTACAAGAACAAGGGCTTAATAATGCTCCCGATCGGCTATACCTACTACCGTGTTTCTCTATTTAAGCGACGATTTTGAACGGACTGGGAGAAATTAAGGCATAGTATTTCTAATTTTTCTTCTTTGTGTTATGTTTTCGAATTTTGGGGATTTTATTTTGTTAAAGTAGTATTCTTTGGGGGACATTGTTACCTTGAGTTCGTGAAAATTTCAGGAGTGATTCTTTTGTCGGTGTATGAAGATTTGGTGTTTTCCTTTTAAATGCTTTGGAGTAGAAGACGACGAGGATAATAACATTGATGACGCTACGGATAAAATATACTCTTTTGGTGTTGAAAAGGGGAGAGGGCCACTGAAGGACAACTGGGACGAGCAAATGTCGAATGATGACTCTGAATTAGGGTTTTGGCCTCCTTTACGCAATGTTGGCGATGGCGATGAGGGAGAGGGGTTAGGGCTAGGTTTACGGGTTACGGATGCCATAGGAAGAGAGAATAATGGAAGGTTACCTCTCGATGATGATGATATCGTTGAGAGAGGCGATGATTTTTTCCAGTGGGTGAACGATATGGATTCTAGATATGCTGCTACTGGTGGCAGCGGGAGTCAAGTGGACGTTAATTTGAAATTAGGGTTTAATGGTGAGCCTTCTTCTTCATCATCTCCAGCTGTGGATATGGGTAGAGAGAAACATGATCGTGATTTGCCAAATAAACGGCCAAAATGTCTTTCTTTTGCTCTGTAAGGCCTCTCTCTCTCTCTCTCTCTCTCTCTCTCTCCACCCGTGTGTGCTTGCCTGTGTTTTTCAATACGGATCACCTTTGAAAATGTTGTCTCCACATGATAATTACTAATTTATTATACGTTCTTTTAAAATAAAGTTTTATGGCCATTTCATATTAAGTTGTTTAACTCCCTCTACTGATGAAATTTGTTGTCCTAACTAAAAGAGGTTTTACAATAAATAACTCGGTTTTGAGATCTTTTATGTGCTTAGTTGAATCTTTAGCAGCGACGACATTATTGAGAATGTCATTGGTTTGCTCTTACTTAGTCCTGTATTAGGTTTGAGAACTGTGACTTCTTGGTATCACCATGACCAAGCCACTTTATTGTTTTCACTTGCTTCATAAGATGTCACTGATTTATACTCACGGGCTGTCCTTATACATTGCATCCTCATTTACACCCTTTTCTTGTTAAAATTTGTTATCGCAATTTTCTGGGACTACATCTTTTGCTGTGTATTTTTTGTGTAAACTTGTTGCGACCTAGTTGTGAGACAGTAAGTTCTAAATATTTATGCGATACAAGCGGCTATTGTTCTGTGTTGAATATGCAGGCATCTAAGTGCATATTTCTTCAGAATTATCACATCTTCTTGCCAAAAATTGGCGTAACTGTGTGAGCTACATGAATCATGTACTTTCTGGTTTTTTGAATATTCTTTGATTGTTCACGGATTGCTTTTTTCCTTTCTTTTTCACAATTTGGCACTGTTATCCTAGAACCTCGATGAGAGTGGCTAATAAATCATGTTCCGTTATCACTGTTCTCCTTAAATGTATCACATTAGTCATTTTATGTGACATGTATGTTAACAATTAGCCTTGGCATAATTTTTTGTCTTGCAGGGATTGGGACTCGAATTTTGGAAACGAAAGGCATTACCTTGCTCCTGTGCATGAGGATATTGGTGAGGAAAATTTGTATGATTTAAGTGTTGCATCTGACAATGCTAGAAATGATCTTGATCCCTTGAAAATGGTTTACTTAGAGGTTCGAATGGATCTTACTGATGACTTGCTGCATATGGTATGTATTACAAATGACCCGGAGGAATTACATTAATTTTCCGCTGTTTTGAATGATGACGTTTAAGTCTTAATGTTTTGCTTTAGGTCTTTTCTTTCTTGGACCAAATTGATCTTTGTCGAGCTGCAATGGTTTGTAGGCAGTGGAGGGATGCAAGTTCTCATGAAGATTTCTGGCGGTATTTAAATTTTGAGAATCAGTTCATATCTTCACAACATTGTGAGTTCATTCCATTATTGCTCTCTTATTTCTTCTACATTCTTTAACATTTTGAGAAATAAATGTATTGAATGATCCCATGATATAGATACTCTTAATCTGTTAGATTAACTTCTTTGGAATTTGGATGTAGCTTTAAAATTGAGGGTGAATCTAAATTGATGGCTAGTACCCCAATTACCTGAAACGGCTTTTACTAATGCTCATGAATAGTAATGATTTCTTTTTGTTTGATAAAAATGTCATACTGTACCTACAATTAACATCATTTGAAGTGGGGGAAGAATTATCCTTGTATACTTGATGGATTCTCCTTTGTCATTACCTCCATGCTTAGTTGTTAAAAGCCTAAGCACAACAAGGCGCACCCATCGCCTGGGTTATTAGTTCTTACCCAGGTGCACCACTTGAAACAAGCGCGCTTAAAGCGTGCACCTCTGCCTAGGCAGGAGGCATCTGAGAAGCGCAGAAACGCGCGTTTTAAAGAAGTTAACTGATATTTTGTTGGTAAATAAAAATTAACTCGAGTCCAATCAATTTTGAAGCTCGATTAGCAAAACGCATAGCTATTTAATGATAAAAAACTTTACTATCACTCATTTATGCATTATTTTTATCAGAAAGTTCAGAAGTTCTCTATGCAAACTTTTACTGAAATCTTCCCCTATGATGATGATGATGGTATAGTTGAGGAGGATAAAAAGAAATTTAATGATTTAGATGTTATTGTAATCTTTTATGCAAATTTTTACTCTAATTTTTTCTACACTCATGACTGACAATTGTTTTGGAAGATTAAGTTGATATAGTTGAGGAAAATGATGAGAAATTTGATGATTTAGATATTTGAATTTTTTTTCTTAATATACTATGAATTGACGACTTATTAATGAATTTTAGATGATTAAATTTGTTTTTCTGGTTATTATCTACGTTACATTATATATTAATGAATTTTAATTTATAATGTTTGTTGTCTTTGTGAAAAATATTTAATTTATATAACATTATAGTATAAATCAATTTATATATATTGAATTTTAAAATTTATGTCAAATGCGTTTTACCTCGATAAAGTGTGCGTTTCGCCTTGCGTCTCAGTCTCCAGGGTACCTTAGCGCTTTAGTGAGTCTTGCGCCCTAAATAACATGCCTCCATGTCTAAGTTTTTATGTCAAATGGAAATTGACTTGGACTAGTTTGATGTTTCAGTTGAAAAGATGTGTCAACGATATCCAAATGCTACTGCAGTCAATGTTTATGGTACTCCTGCAATCCATTCACTCGCAATGAAAGCAATCTCTGCATTAAGGTCATTTCAATTTGATCTTGTTGGATAAATTTTTAATTTTGTGGCCTGTATGCTGTTTACTGATATCATTTATGTGGCTCAGGAATCTTGAGATATTAACTCTGGGTAAAGGCCAGTTAGGCGAGACTTTTTTCCAAGCCCTGACAGATTGCCACATGTTGAGGAGTTTAACTGTCAATGATACTACTTTGGGTAATGGTATTCAGGAAATACCCCTTTATCATGAGACATTGCTCGATCTTCAGATAGTGAAATGTCGTGTGCTTCGTGTTTCCATCAGGTGGTTAATCAGTGAAACTAGTTGCATATTTTAATTTATTTGTTTCTATATTATAAATCATGTTTCCTTGTCAGGTGCCCGCAGCTCGAAACATTGTCTCTGAAACGCAGTAGTATGCCACAGGCTGTTCTCAATTGCCCCCTTTTACGTCAGCTTGATATAGCTTCTTGTCACAAGCTCTCAGATGCTGCAATTCGTTCTGCTGCAACATCATGCCCACTCTTGGAATCCCTAGATATGTCTAATTGTTCATCTGTCAGTGATGAGACAATTCAAGCAATAGCTGCGTCTTGTGGGAATCTCCACATTCTTGATGCTTCGTACTGCCCAAACATCTCTTTAGAAGTAATATAACCTTTTAAATTTTGTTATGTTATGTTTGTTTGTATATATACTTGTTCTCTAACATGTAATCCTCCCTGGAAGTCTGTAGGACTGGCAATGTTAACAGTTCTTAAGCTTCATAGCTGTGAAGGTGTAACATCAGCTTCGATGACTGCTATATCTCGTAGTCCTATGCTAGAGGTTTGACTAAACTCTTATCTTGCACAGTTCAGCATTTCTTTTTTTTCCCCATGATTTTTGTGATTAAATTTGTTACATAGCATCATATCTTCTGATAGGATTTATGTATCCATTTTAGGTTCTTGAACTTGATAACTGCAGTTTATTGACATCAGTGTCTTTGGATCTTTTGCGGTTGCAAACCATAAGGCTTGTACACTGTCGCAAGTATGCCCTACTCTTGCACTCTGAATCTGAATATCTTTTTTTTGTTGAAAGATTAAATTTTCTTGCTTCCTTGTAGACTTGTTGATTTAAGCCTGCGAAGCAGCGTGCTGTCATCCATTACAGTTTCTAATTGTCCTTCTCTCCAGAGAATCAGCATTACCTCGAAGGCCCTTAAAGTATGTGGTATATTAATGAATTGTGATACAACTTTTTAAATGTGTGCAAGGCGTCTTGTCCTTAAATATATGTTACTAAATACCTATATATGACAGTTTCCTGATGTATTCCTGTAGAAATTAGTTTTGCAAAAGCAAGAAAGCTTGACTTGTTTAGTACTGGAATGCCCATGCTTGCAAGACGTTGACCTCACTGAATGTGAATCTTTGACGAATTCCATTTGCAAAGTTTTTAGTAGCGGAGGAGGCTGCCCTGTGTTGAGATCATTAGTTCTCGATAGCTGCGAGGTTCGTCATGGAAAATTTGCTTTTTTATTTTTTTATTTCTGATATTCCATTTATTAAATATTTGCAGTTGTATATTTGTAAAACTTAACAATAATCAGCACTAACCTTATATACAATAAGCTAATCACACCTCCTTAGTTTATAGTCATAGGTTTCTTCTTACCTTTTGACAATTTGTTTGGTTTAACAATGTGGTGCATAGCAATGGGGCATTGTCTATCATTGAATCCCCTGATATGGGTGTGGTAAACTAGCTGTCTAGCTTTCTGTGTTTGAATATGTGCCTAGCTATAATGTGTAATTTCTTTTATTTTCAAATTTTATCTTATTTCATTGTCTTTCTGTAGTTTTCTCCATCCTTTTCTGATTACCGATGTATACATTGTGAGCTGTTACATTTCCTCCGTCCTGTTACTTTATTTTCGTAGTTTGATTAGGTATATGTTATAAACATGATGGTCATATCTAATTGTACCATCGCTCTTTGCAGAGTTTGACCGCTGTGAGTTTCTACAGTACATCTTTAATCAGTCTTTCGCTTGGTGGTTGTCGTTCAATAACTTCTCTTGAACTTAGATGCCCTTGTCTTGAACATGTCTCTTTGGATGGTTGTGATCATCTTGAAAGCGCATCATTTTTACCTGTAAGTGACCATCTACCTTACTTTATCCTTTGTATTGGGGTTGAAGTCCATTTTAACTAACTGCTGCCTGAAAGCATCCTGTGTATTTCCTTGGAAAAAAATTGATGTGGGAAATAGTTTTATTTGTGTTTTATATCTTTTTCCAGATTGTTAAGCTCTAACAGTTTGAATTGCTTGCTGGACAGAGCCTCGCTTGATTTATTTTGCTTAACGTGCTTTTGATTGTCATGATTCTCTCACAGGTTGGTCTTAGATCCCTGAATTTGGGCATTTGTCCTAAATTGAATGTACTCTGTATTGGAGCAACACATATGGTTTCCCTTGAATTGAAGGGGTGTGGTGTTTTGTCTGAGGCATTGATCAATTGCCCTCTTTTGACATGTTTGGATGCATCTTTCTGCAGGTTATTCTACTTGTATTTGTTCAGCCTAACAACTTTTACCATAACATTGAATTTGATCTTCAAGTGTCTGACTGATTCTTTTTGTGCCTGACATGTGCAGCCAACTTGAGGATGACTGCTTGTCTGCTACAGCATCTTCATGTCCTCTCATTGAATCATTGATATTGATGTCGTGTCCTTCTGTTGGCCCTGATGGACTGTTATCCTTGCACCGCCTTCCAAACTTGACCTATCTTGATTTATCCTACACTTTTTTGGTTAACTTGCAGCCTGTTTTTGACTCCTGTTTCTATTTGAAGGTGATATTTTTCTTCATATTATTTCTACTATTTTTCACTATCCAAGCAAGGCCCGGCTTAGTTTCTCCCCATGCTTAGTCATGGTGCTGATGAGAGTATGCTATTTTTTTTCTTTCACCCCTTTGGTTGTTTTTGCAGAGAGTTAGAGTGTTGTGATGTTTTTATCAATTTTCCGAGGGAGTATATATGTTAATCACGTGAATTGTATCTGAACATACTTTGTATTGTTGGTTCATGCTTTATGTAGGTTCTAAAATTGCAAGCATGCAAGTATCTTGATAACACATCACTGGAGCCTCTCTATAAAGGCAACGCCCTACCAGCTCTTTGTGAACTGGACTTGTCCTATGGAACGCTCTGCCAGTCAGCTATAGAGGAGCTGCTTGCTTGCTGTACGCATTTGACACACATCAGCATGAATGGTTGTGTCAATATGCATGATCTGGATTGGGAATTTCACCGTGATAAAAGATCTGCGGTAAACACTTTCTACTGGTCGTTTGACTCTTCTTCAGAAAAGGGCCCCCTCCAAAAAGACCAAGCGGACCGTCTACTGCAGAACCTCAATTGTGTTGGATGTCCTAATATCAGAAAGGTGGTTATTCCTCCTGCAGCGGGATGTTTCCATTTATCATTGTTAAACCTATCCTTGTCGTCAAACTTGAAGGAAGTTGACTTGTCATGTTGCAATTTGTTCTTTCTTAACTTAAGGTAGTATATCCTACTTTATCTTGTTGCACTATGTTGAACCCCAAGACATTATCACTTCGTTTGATCATTTTTGTCATCATGTTTCTTTTTCAGCAATTGCAACTCATTAGAAATTTTGAAGCTCGACTGTCCTCGATTAACCAGTCTATTTCTTCAGGTACATTTCATATGATTCTACAACTATTGTGATAAATGTACCTAAATACAATTAAACCTAAGTTTATGCTTGCTTTGTGCATATAATATCAATCAGTCTTGTAATATCGACGAGGAAGCTATTGAAGTTGCAATAACACAGTGTATCATGCTGGAGACACTTGATGTCCGCTTCTGTTCTAAGGTTAGAGAATTTCATTGTGGATCCATTTGGTATTGTTATTTGCCATTTCCAAGTTAACTCTGAGATGTTGGTGATTTTTTTTTTTTGCTCGACAGATATCTTCATCGAGCATGGGAACATTTCGTGTGGCATGCCCTAGTTTAAAACGAATCTTCAGCAGCTTGTCAACGATGTGATGAGAGATCTTAAAGCATCATTCGATCATTATCTGCATTTCTGGTCAACAAATGTTGTATGTGTCGGTGAAATAAATTCCGCGAGTCTTGTATGGAAGTATCAGATTTTGAAATCTATTGTTAAAAGATTATGATAACATAATTTCTTGGATACATTTCCTTTCGCTGTGATAGTAGTTGTTGAGATGCCAACCAAATGCATATAGTTATGAAAGGTTCAGATGGCATAACTCAGATTTAGTTCTTTGATGAAGCGTATCTTATATATATTGAATTGATACATGTGCTATTATTGTGTGTATTACACATAAACCTTGTTGCGGCTCCTTTGGTCGAGAAGTGTA
The DNA here is from genome assembly GCF_025594145.1 of Primulina tabacum. NCBI lineage: Eukaryota > Viridiplantae > Streptophyta > Magnoliopsida > Lamiales > Gesneriaceae > Primulina > Primulina tabacum. Next base: position 397,755 of record NC_134554.1, on the reverse strand, counting down.
GCAAGGTTCTGTGAGATGCACATATATCAACTTGGCCTGTGTCCGAAGATAATTGGACAAATTACGTTTTTGGTCCTGTAATTTGCGTTTTTTTTAATTTTAGTCCTGTTATGAGACAATTTACGTTCTTAGTCCAGTAATTTATAATATTTTTCAATTTCAGTCCTTTTCCTCCAAAATTGAAATATTCCTCCGGAAAATGTATGTATCAGTGCAAACATGTAATGGCTTTCTTTAAAATTGAGCCACTTTCTGAGATTATGTTTAAATAATTGTTGTACTCTTTTTCTAAAAAAAAATTTGGAATATGTTTGTGGATTTATTTTTCAAAGTGATGTGGATTTAGTTTTATTTTTTTTATTATATTATTTACTTACGTGGATTTTGAAAAGGCCACCAAAAATCAAAAACCCCAATTCAAATTACAGCTCAGCATTCCGGCCGTCAGCTATGCATTTTCCGGAAGAATATTTCAATTTTGGGGGAAAAGGACTGAAATTGGAAAATATTATAAATTACTGGATTAAGAACGTAAATTGTTCATAACAAGACTAAAATTAGAAAAAATGTAAATTACAGACCAAAAACGTAATTTGTCCGAAGATAATTTTCCCTATTTTGTGCTTGGTCTCGACAAAATATCTTTTTTTCATTTTCCAAGCCCAAGCCCCCAGGCATGCTGCCAAACCAAAAACAAACACAAGTTAAAACTACTTTTTAGGGGCAAAACTGTCCTTTCGAAGAGACGAATTACGGTGCTCGTATAGACAAACAAAGAAACGCAAACTATTCCTTAATTAATATTCTAACTACTTTCTTAGCTTCGAACAACGGCGATGGCAAATATCGTATTCCTTCTTCTTTCCATTTTCTCCGTCGCTGCTTCTGCCGACGTTCGAAGTAAGTTTTTCTTCTGATACGGTACTACTTTATCTTCTTCATTAAAAGAAAAACAGTAATCTTGCTTCAGTTTTATCAATGCATGCCCGACTATATCAAGGTTCAGTGGAGGGAGTCGAATCTTTCTTTGTTGTTTTTAGTAGCTCAGTTTCCATTTTAAACAACACTGATAATTGTCTGATTTGATTGTTTCTACATTTGCTAGAAACTGAGTAAAGAAATGGGTGGAGGTCAAATATGGACTTTCTTTCCCATTCGTTTAAATTTTTTAATTTAGATCTGTGGATAAGCATTACATTGTTTGATTATCTATGCTACTGCGAACGAGGATCGTATTTTTCTCTTCTTGGTTATTTCTATCCCGGGTTGGGATCACAAGACTTGGCCATTGAAAAATTTCAAGGTTATTCGATCCGTTCTTCGATAAAAATCGGAACATGTGACGATGTTTATGATTTGAACTACCGATTCTTGGAGTGATTGTGGGTGACGGGGTTGTTTGGCGGTTGGTATGAAGCTGGGTTTGTTCCTTTCACTTCTTTAAGTAGATGATCTCGCCGGTAATTCACTGTTTCGATAATATTAAAGTCTAGTTCCAAACTGAAGTATCTCTGGAAAATAAGCGATTTATCCAAATGTTATCTGTAGTGTTTGAGGAACATAAAATTTGGAAAATAGGGATGTCTCCAATTTATCAAATTTCTATCTATTCTGATAGTTTCCATTGTCATCCTTCATGGGCTCGGACAGGATTGATTATTCTCTCATTGAAACGCAGATAAAGTTACAGATAATCCTGCTGATGAGCTGGTGTCTGTAATCAACGACAATAGAACAGCTAGCAAATCATCATCTTTATACAGTAACCCCGGCCTGGCCTGTATTGCCCTCCAATACATAAAAGCATACAATGGTGATTGTAGTTCTGTCGGTGAGCCAAATGCCAAGAAACCATCCGACTCGGAGTTTGCGGAAACGTTTGCTCCCAATTGTGGTGTCGAAGCCTCGACTCTCGCCCCAATTACTGGCCGTATGCTCGCATGCCAGTCAGAATATGTGGATCCTTTACAAGCATTTTCGGGAATTCTGATGAAAAACAGTAAGAGCATAGGAATGCTTCAAAGCAAGAATCACTGAGAAGTTGGTGCTGCTGTTAGCAGCTCGGATGGCAGTTCTCCTTACTTCTGGTGTGTGCTGTTTAGCAATGGAAACTCAAACCAGAGCTTTGTTTTGGAGGGAGGTGTGGCCAAGATTAGCAGGCCTGGATGCTTCAGTGGTGGTAATGATGTTTGTAGTAGTGGTGATGCTTTGGATAGAGGAGAATTTCCTGTTTTACAGGTTGCGGTTGCATGTATAATCGCACTAGGTTATGGGTTCATATTTTGATGTTTTTATGGGTAGATTGTATATTGGCTCGCAGTTCTTGGGATTCTTATTCAAAGTTGAGTTTGTGATCATCGAAAATATGCATCTATATAGTTCTCGTTTGTTGGCTGTATTGAAGTTTTTTTGTTAAGCTGAAGATAGTTGCGAGAAACTTTGGAAGAATGGGATTGTCTTCTTGTTCTAAATTCCGAGTCGAACAAGTATATATTGGATGATAATTTTTCCAAGTTTGAGTAGAGTTATTGTAATTTATGGTTCTGATTTAATGAGTATAGTTAGTTATTAATCGACGTATTAAATCATAATTTAATTTTTTTGAAACGGTTTTATCTGAATATATGTTTACAAAATGATGGATGTTGATTTCTGCTTACTTGTATCACTTTTATGTTGTATAAAAAAAAGTTACTTTTAAATTCGTACTAATCAGAAGCTTGTAAACGATGACTCTCAAATCCAGTTGGAACTCAAGAAATCCTGACATGTCAAGATTTCCAAATCTTGGAAGATGACAAGCAACAGCAACATATTGTTTTGTGAAGATAAAATTTAAGTAAAAGAAAACTGTCTTGAAAAACCCTTAGAAGCACATGGTTTTTCTTTTAATATGTATAAAATACTACTAAACGAATAATGGAAAAAGTTTCAAAGTGATAGTTAAAATGAATTTTTATTTACGTTTTGGAATTTTATTTAGTAATTCGTGAATATAGTTAAAATGCTAGTCTAGTCTTGTACTTGTCATCCATTCAGCTTCCATAACAGGAAGTTGTACAGTCAAGGTTTCCCCTTTTGCCCAATTTATTTGCTTTAGCTTTTTACGCTTCGTCTGGAACACAAGTCTTCGTCAATGAATTCGGATTCCCCTGTGCATACGCCTGCCCATTTCTTTATTCATTCATATATTGGCAGCCGCAACATCTTCGCTCTCACATTACATAAATACCCTCAGGAATCAAGTGATATGTTACATTTCGAATCCTCTTTATCTTCACCATTGTTCTTTCACGACCCTCCTGATTTCTTTATCATCCCTATTGTCTGAGATTTAGTGGACTTTTTCCTCTTCTTTTTTTTTGGTTGTTAAACATGTGTTTTCTTTGATTTTATGGCAAAGCCTTGAATTTTTTGTTTAGGTTTGATTTAGCTTCTGATGATGAAAACTCTTGAGGTCAAGAGCCCTGATATTCTTTATAGATTTTTTCTTTTTCTTTTTGTTCTTTGGTTTTACGGCGAAGCCCTGAAATTTTTTAATCGCTGATGTGTTTTTCCTGATGTGAAGAGCTCTGATAATTTCCTGTATGGATTATTTCTTTTTAAAGAAAAGCCCTAAGTTTTTGTGTGGGTTTTGATATAACTTTCACTCCTAATTTTATTGGGAAGGATAAAGGTTATCTTGAAGTTGGTTGGGATGAAAAGGGTGAACGAAAATGTTAAGGGGTTTAACGAGAGTTTGGGGTTCAAGAAAGGCAGATTCTTGAGTGGGATTGATAATAGTGATGGGGTGTCGGTTACTGGTAACAATAATGGAATAGTAGATGCTGCAGAAACATATAGAACTGAGGGACTTTTTGAAGATGAAGCTTCTGGAGACTTTGGTCGTGTGATTTTTGGTGGCCTGACGCTGTCCAATGAATGGGATTTCGATGTAAACTTTGATCTGCTTTTTGGGAACACAGAACAGCATAAATCTCTGGGTTATGAACTTAATGTTCCCGTTTTTGGATCATCGGTTGATGCAACAGAAACAGGAGTTCAAGAATTTACTCAGAGGCCCTTGATAAAAGAAAACAGAGTGGAAGTCATTGACATTGTATCGGATGATAGTGATGAGGAGGTGGAAATTGTAGGTTTTAACTATGGCTGTAAAGAAAATAGTGAACAAAAAGGTGTCGGGATGTCTTATGGTGATATAGAAAATTTAAACCTTGGATTGGAAATGTATGAGATGGATTGCTTTGTTGGTGAAAGCAGTTTGGTGGCAGGTTGTGAGGGGAGATATACTAGGGAGGAAAAGGGAAAGGCACATATAGATGATTCATGGTTAGCACTTGACAGCGATCATCCCATTCTTTTGGATTTGTGGCCTAAAAGTTACTTTTCAACGGAAACTATTGAGTCCCGAGAGGATTTTGAAGTCATTGCATGGCAGCCAACAGCATCCCCTGCCATACCTGTAGTGGCCGCCGAGGTAAGACAAGAGCAAGTATTAAGACCCAGAGTAACAACGAATTGTGTGGTCCTGCGAGAAACTGCTAGACGATTTGCTCGCATGAACTACAATATTGAAAATGGTGGAAATGGATCTTCTAGTCAGGAAATGAAGCCAGCCCCCATAAAAGCTAATGAACTATTAGGAAAAATGCCTGGTCCTTTTGCTGAAGCTCTAAAGTTGGTTAGACAAAAAACTTCAAAGAGAGAGGCACAGGATTCAATCGAGTGGAAACCATCAGAAGAAAATCGGGGCCATAGCGTTACCATGCCCCTTGTTCCTTCACTGCTGGATCTGTCCTTGAAAGGTCTTGCTCAAAATGCTGAGGGCATACTGTCACTTGAATTGGTTCCTGATTTTCTTCGTAGAAGATTGACCGACGCGTTGTGTGATACAAATAGAATGAGTGTTCATATTCTGAAGCTCCTGGTGGAAGGATATCCAACAGAGATAAGCGTAAAGAATAGTTCTTGGCTAACAGAAACACAATTTCAGCACATATTTGGGAATTTCCAGACCAAAAATTTAAGGGTAACACTTCTTGTTTTCCTTTTATCATAATCACTTTATAAATGCTTTTTTAAGGTAGTCATGTTTCGATATTTATGCACAACTTTATATTTGGATTTTTTTTGGGTATATAATTGCATTCCCTTATCATATATTTATGCGTGCATGGAAGTTGTTAGACTATTATTTTTTTAGCATTACAAATAATGTTCTATGGTAGTGTTGAAAGTGGATGAGGATTTGGCTGACTAATGGTACGCTGTGTTGCATGGATACGGGTACGGGTATTGTATCGAATATGATACGGATACGACGATACGGTAACTTCTAAAAATATAAGACGCTATACAACTAGGATAAGACAATCATTAAAAAATATATAAATATTATATACATATATATATATATATATATATATATAAATTTAGTGTTAAAAATTGTAGAAATATACATATTTATGTAAATACATACAATATACATCTTCAGAACAGTGATCTAAAAAGAAAAAACCAAAAATAGAATTTTTTTTTTGCCGCTCGCCGTATCCGTCTCCTACTTCAGAAATTTTTTAAGGTGTCCATGCTACATAGATGGTACGAGTAGACTATTTATTATTCTATTTCCTTGATCAGCCTATTACAACCCAAGAGTCCAAGTGTTTTTGTTGATGTTCTTTGGGGTATTAATGGTTTGTTTCAGAACTGTAGAAAAAAGGCTATTCATTTAATGTTAAAGTTATTACTTTCTTACTGCTAGTTTTTTTGTGTTTAAGTTAGAGAAACAAGCAACTGATGATGCGATATGGATGCAGATTCTAAAACTTGACCTCTGTGGTCAATGCATGCTTGATGTAGCATTCAGGGATACATTTACTCGATCATCAAACAGTTTTTCTAGATTAGCTATTGTATCCCTTAGAGGTGCTTGTCGATTATCGGATAGTGGGCTTAAAGAACTTCTGGTTGCTGCACCTGCTCTAAGGTCTATTAATTTGGGTCAGTGCAGCCTTTTGACCTGCGATGGTATCAACTTCATAGCAGATTATCTGGGATCAAATTTAAGAGAGCTCTATATAGATGACTGCCAAAAAATAGATGCAATGCGGATTCTATCCTCTTTCAAAAAGTTCAGATGCATGGAAGTTTTATCTGTTGCCAATGTTCAGACTGTAACCGATCAATTCATCAGCGAAGTGATTAAAGCATGTGGTCAAAGTATTAAGGAACTCGATCTGGCAAATTGCTTGTAAGTTGATTCGAGTTGCCTGTGACAGAGAGACAAAATAGGATGTATTTTAAGTCAGTTTAGCTTCTGACCGTACTTTGGCTACAGGGAACTGACTGATTCCTCTCTCAAAATCATTGGAAGCAGCTGTGTCAATTTATGCTCGTTGAACATATCAAATCTGCATAACTTGACAGATATAGGAGTTGAATATCTTGCCAATGGATGTAGATCAATTCAAAAGCTCAAACTTTGCCGCAATGGATTCAGGTTTCTATCAATGCTCTCTATTTTCTTGCTCGCTTCATGCTAGATTTTTGCATCCTCATGTCCGATGCATGCAATGCACGACAAACATTTGATTGAATTTAATGAGCTTGATTGTTGGTTTTTTGATAATGTAATACATGGATTGATTCAATTATGACCATTAGCATACCTGATCATATCAACATTCAGCTAGCAACTGACAACTGTATTGACAATTTTGGCGAATGAAAATTCACTTGCTGCTATTATTTATTTTATAAATCATCGAGGCTTGTGAGTACTGAGTAGCTTTTGTTCTCTCATCTTTCCTGAAGAGTAATCTACTACTCTTATTTTGACACGCCAGTGATGAAGCCATGGCGGCATTTATGCAAAGTTCTGGAGGGTCTTTGATGGAACTCTCGCTGAACAATGTGACTAAGGTACAACTATCTGGTACACATAGATTTAAAGTTGTTTCATGGCTGGCTGTATTCTTTGTGTTTCGCTCCACATTTACGTAATATTTTTAGCCACCATGTGAGATATATAACTCAAATAAGCTTTTATATCAAACATGGTCATGACAGATCACCTGTCAATGGTCGTTGTCAGCACCTTGTGAGCTAGGTTTTTTTGTTCCCCTTCTTTTCTTCTTTGTTTTCCGTTGATACTTGAATCTGATTATTGATGAATTATAGGTTGGATCGAACACGGCCTTGTCACTTGCGGGTTATTCAAAAAAGTTGTCGAGTTTAGACATATCATGGTGCCGCAGAATTACAAATGAGGCTCTAGGATTGATTGTCGATAATTGCTCCTCGTTGAAGCTGCTTAAGATATTCGGTTGTGGGCAGGTGTGTTTGCCAAAGCCAACAATGTGTTTTGTTCTTCACAAAATTATTGTAATTTATTTTCAGCTTGTTATTGATTTGCTTACGAGCTATCATTAACCAAATTTGTCGGATGACCTATATTCTGTTTCTGCAGATCACCAGTGTATTTGTCAACGGACACTCAAATCCACTCGTGCGGATAATCGGATTGAATATGACACCAATACTGGAGAACATAGAGCCTGAGGAAGTGCTGCTATGCCATTCGCCTCTCTCAGTTTGCACACTTCCTGAAGTTGACTCGACAAATGACAGTTAGACTTTATTTCTTCCACACTGTAGATTTTCTGACAAAACCAGAACGAAAAAGAAATAATCAAAAGCTTGTGAAATCCCAAAAAGGAGATATTTGATTACATGTTTATCCATGATTCTACCTATGAATTGTTGATAACGAGCGAACATATTATTCTTTGATTATGTTTGACTTTTTTTAGTTGGTCCGACTTAGTTCTTGATTCCATCTTTTGAGTTTCTTCTGTTATTTCAAATATACAATCACAAATTGGTTAAGCATCTAAAACATAAAAACGTATAGATATACAATCACAAATTGTCTAAGCATCTAAAATATAAACACAAGTCAACATTATTTTTTGTATTGGTGCTCGTATCAGCCCTTGGAATTTTTTCCCGAATTCCCAAGTAAGAATGAATTTACCAGACTCAAAAAGAAAGTCAAGAACATCACATGCATGTAAATATTATGACATACATTACATCTAGGATAGGACAATCGATACATCAATCAACATTAAAAGTTGGGAGTGGAACTTAAAAGTAACCATTGGATCTTGTCGACTTGTTAGCATCAATTCTTCTCGTCCATTTCTTCTGAGATGCCGTTGTCTGAAATGTAATGTCTGCTGAAGATACTTCTGTGGGCGGAAGTTCAGCAGGCAGAGCAGAAGCTGTACTTGTGAAAGCATTCAAAACAAGAAATGCTAATATAGGTGAAAGATCCAGAGTCCCTCCAAGTGGTGGAATGATTCCACGGAATATGTTCAAGTATGGATCACAGATGGTGCTGAAAAAGAAACAAATCACATGTCTTGATTTCAACATTTTTCAGATTTGACATAGAGTTATGCGCTCGTAAATAATTTAAATCATTCAAAAGCATTTCAAAGATATGATGATGTCCATTACCTGAGAGGGCTGACCACTGCTGGTGGGGCATTAGGGAACCATGTCAAAACAAGCCGGACGACCAACAAAGTGTTGTATATGCTCAAAAAATTCAAAATTCCATTAGCAACCACAATTCCTGCAACTGAATCCCCTGGTAAAATGGCTGCAAAATTTTGATTGGACAGCATATCCAACTTCCGGCAGTTTCTACGCGGAATCTGATATAAATAAGAAACTACTGTGGTGAATTACATGTCAACATTCTTGGCCAGAATAGAGGGCCATAGCCTCTAATGGCTCGGCATCCCTAATATCTCAAAGCTTCAAGTAAATTCAGATGCCAGTCACCAAAGTCTTATCCTAATGCTGATCCGACTGAAATTATACGACCACTAAGAATGAAATTGAGAACCAAGAATTCTACGAAAGAAGATACACATACGCTTACATCACCAAGTAAATTGCTCAACAAAACTGGAAAAGTTAAAAAGCCTTTTTTCCTCGAGCAGCACCAAACCATTAATACTCAATACACCCCACCCCAAACCCAAAACACGGGGTTGGGAGGGTAAAAGGAGAACGGAAAATTTTAGCAAACAAGTGTATTTTGAGCTTTTAACAATACCAACAAAGTGCCCTGAGCTACTCCAAGAAACCCAAATACTTGATAATGGTCAGTCTCATACGACAATAAAAACAATTTCGAACGTACAAACGACGAATCTCGAATAATGTATGTATCTCGTATCGACTTCTCTGCAAGACGATAAAACTACTCATCAAAATTGTAGTAGCCTAATCACAAAAATCAGTATTTTTACTTGACTAATAGCGACAGTGATCAAACAGCAGAAATTTCTCATATTTCCCCAAAACCCATCAACAAAATCTTGAATTGGATAAATAGAATACCTGAAAAGAACATTGAAGATGAGAAGAAAGTGATATTATAGTATCAAGAAACCCATTTCGCGAACTGATATGATGCAGCATCTGGATGCATTTGTCGACATTCGAAATGATGGATCTTCGGATTTGCCGAACAGCATTGGAAGTATCCGGCAACAACAGGAATTTGGGTTTCTGTCTGAAAAATGGGGCGACTTGGATGAAATTAAAAGGTGGTGATGAAAGCGGGAGTGCGAGGAAGTTTGAGGCTGGGTTTTTAGGGTCATCCGAGCAGGAATTGTTCATCTTGAACAGAGATGAGGGAGAGAGAAAAGATAACAACTTGGGATGTGAATTGGATAAATGGAAATAATCACCCCCAGCTTTTTAGGAAATTCTGAATCTACCCTATCCCTCTTATCTTCCAGTGTGTGGAGTATACAAATATTTTCTATGGATGATATCTTTTGGAATCGGGGGTCATTTTATTATTATTAATTCTATTAGCTTAGTCTTTTGTTTCTGAAACAAAGTTATGTCTAATGACTTCTTGTTGTGATTAATGCAATGGGTTTCTTTGATTAGAAAAAAAGGCACAGTCAAAAAATTGTTTATAGTGATAATTTTATGGATAGGATAATTATTATTTATGTTTTGTTTTAAGAATTTGTGCTAAGCTATTGGATTTCAATCAAACTTGTGCATGCAACAAGTCTCGATATATTGTTATCCCAATTCTTGTTCAACTTTGTAGAACGTTTCTGTTGGCTGTTTGTGTGGATACAACAAGTCTGAAAGTAGCTGCTTCCTGCATGTTCATGTTAAAGGATGTCTCGAAATCTTGAAAGTTACAGCAAGGAAGTTATTTGATAGGCCATAACAGAAAGCAACTTCCAAGACCAACGGCACGAAATCAGCTCTATTAAAGGGAAGAATCCAAACTTTGATCCTTATTTTTCCTGCAATTTATAATCTCGAATCAAGAACAAGCGACGGAATCGAGGGAACAAAAGCTCATATTGTATCTCTTCTATTCTTGATCAAGTTTTGTAAAAGACATGTTGATTCAGTAAAAGGATAGTTGCTCTCCAGCCATTTATCAATAATGACATATCGTCCTTTATGACATTACTGTTGGACTTATAAAATCTTATTGGGCTTGTTATTTGAATGAGAAATTGGACAAGGCCTAGTAGATGGCAAGTGGGAAATGTCCCACATTGGAAAATGAACATAGCATTGGTGAGTTTATATAGTGTTACACTTTATGAAGGTGTAACATTGATTGGTCAAGAGGTTCTCTCTCGCGCGCACAGGCGCAGGGGTGCAAATCATGGGACCGATTTGCAGTGGGAAAAAGGCTTGACTTGTGTGCAAGCGTACGAGCGCGACCTGGGTGCGTCGAATGTCGGACCGATCAAAGCAAAATTTCCCACCAAGGTGTTCACCTGGCTTTTGCTATTTTTATTTTCGAAAATTGGAATTATGGACCAAGACCTTTGGTATTTCAGCTGACCCTTGGTTTTGTAACTGAAATGATCGTTGGTGCTCCAGCTGCTGACCTTTGGCCTTTCAGATGGCCAGCCGTAACTGTCCATATGAGTGCCTATTAATAGAGGCAGCCTCGAGTCTTTCAGATATACCAACACACTCTCCTACATTCTGTTATTTCGACGCTTTGCTTGTTCTGTTGTCTCGGCTGCTGCTCCTTCCACCGGCTGCTGCTCTTTTTCTCGTTCTGTCTCGTGCTAAAGTTCAGGTACATTTCAGTTCGCCTTTGTGGTATCTCATGCTAAGGTACTGCTGGTTGTTCCGTTGTATCCTGGGAAACAGACGTCCAAGTTCATCCTCGAAGCACACCGGAGGGGACGAATCTGTTTTAAGGACACTGTATTACATACAGGCCTCGATTTGCTTTATTTTATGCATTGTGCTACTGTTTAGTTCGCTGTACCAGCTCGCTGGTTTTGTATACCTTTCTGTTTCAGCATACATTTTGTATAACAATTACTAAACCTATCGAATTAAACTATGCTTGCACCGAGTCTGCATGCCTGTGAGATCCTGTATCTAGATTTATGTCATTCCATTTCCCGTTTGCTTTGGTCCTTGCTGCAATTCTATACACTTCAGTGGGGTAACTTGCATTTGGATTGAGCGTTCTTTGTCCTCCGTTGGATTATCTAATGTCGTAGTAAGCAAGAACGTATCTTCCTTCCCTTTTTGTGTAATCATAATCAAGATAACATGATGAACTACTTGTACCATTTATGATGATATCAGAAGCAAAAGAGACGTATTGCAATGTTTGGCGGGAATTTCAATTATCACGCAAAGCTCGGAGATGCTTTAATTTGATGCTTCTAGACAAGTTAAAGTAGTCATGGCCCTAAGAGGTTCGATAAATATTATTCATATGAGTAATGTCTTCATTTACTCAACACATGACGCATGTGTCATGTGTTGAACGAAGAATCATGGTCACTCATCTATATATCATAGTTGAATGAGTGATTTTAATTTATCCACTCAGCAGATGTATCATGTATTGAATGGGTCAATGCATTAGCCATATGGATAACATGAACAAAACGGCTTTGACAATGAAATGAAAGGTAGATGTCGAATTTAATTATTGGTGTCATTGCAATTAATACCGGGTAAAACCTAATTACTTGCAATAGCAAATGGGGCACGTGATGAGAACATTTGCTGTTGGAACCATTTTCATGATTTGCATGTGAACCTTGGCCCTACCATATCCCCTATTATCTACTTGTTTGTTTTTAAAAATACATATTTTCTTAATATTATTTATTTATTGTCTTTTGGAGGCAAGAAATAGCCCACTGGGCTTTAAATAGGCCCAAATCCACTATCGATTTAATAAAGTGTTTTTTGTTTTGTTTCTTGGTGTTTAATTAATTAATGCCACTCGTGTGAATTGTATTTAAACAATAATTAGGAGCAACACACGTTTTTAAGATACAATTTTGTGATACATATATTTTATTTGGGTCATCTATGAAAAATATTATTTTTTATACCAAAATATTACTTTTATTATGAATATAAACATAGTTATTTTATGTCACGAATAAAAATAGGCATCAAATACTCTTACGACATGAGTTGAAATCGACATTTCGTAAATGCTGAAATCACGTCTCTGTTTTCTTTCGCACACACCAACTGCCAAACTAATTATTATGCGAGAGGACTACTAATTAAGGTTAGACCATCATTATGTACGTAAATACCTAACCTTAACTGGGCACTGAATTGATTTTGTGTATTTCACGAACAGAAACATTCCCCAGCATTACATTTGAAAACATGATCTATAATTTTCTATATAGATGAACAAATCAATAGTATATATTTTGATTTAATTGGAAAAAGAAAAACAACAATTTAATGTTAACATCCCAAAAAAATTGAGATGTGTAGTCGTCAAATTTTAAAATAATAATGATAAATGTTATGAAAAAGTAAAAATTTATGGTAAAAAGTAAAAATCTCAAACTCTCAAATTTATCAAACTACACACTTTATAATATTTTTCTCTCAACTCAATTGTAAATTTCTTCATAAATGGTGAGGCTATTTATATAATTTCTTTACAAATAATTCAAAAATAAATCCATCATTGCCTACATCATCACACACTAATTTTCAATATTTACAACTCTTATTTTCAACATTCAAATATTCAACACACATGTTTTAGATATTAATTTTCAACACTCCCCCTTGTGATGATGATCATAATGATTGTCTTCATTACGTGTTTTTATACTGTCTCGTTAAAAATCTTATTAGGAAAAACTCATTGGGATTAAGGGAAAAAGAGTGTAGTCACGTAAACTTCCCCTCATGTTGACACGAACAATTCTTCACAAATTTCGTAGATTGCGCATCCCAATATTATATATGTGCTTTCTGAATATTGTCGTATGAAGTGCCTTTGTGAAGAGATCTGATGAGTTTTCACTTGATTGAATGTGACGAACATCAATATATTTATTCTTCTCAAGCTTCTTGGTGAATGCGAAGAACTTATGAGGAATATGTTTAGTTCTGTCGCTTTTTATGTATCCTTCTTTCATGTGAGCAACACATGCAGCATTATCTTCATATAGTATCACAGGCTTCTCGTCAAATGATAATCCGCATGAGATTTGGATATGTTGGGTCATTGATTTTAACCACACATATTCACGGCTTGCTTCATGTAGTGCAATAATCTCGGCATGATTTGATGAAGTTGTTACGAGCGTTTGTTTCTGTGAACGCCAAAAAATTGCAGTGTCTCCACGAGTAAATACATATTCAGTTTGGGAACGTGCCTTGTGTGGATCAGATAAGTATCCAGCATCGGCATAACCAATTATACTTGGATTAGCATCTTTTGAATACAAAAGTCACAAGTCTGTCGTTCCTCGTAGATAACGGAATATATGTTTAATTCGGTTCCAGTGTCTCTTTGTTGGATATGTACTAAATCTTGCCAATAAATTTACGGCAAAAGATATATCAGGCCTTGTACAATTTGTAAGATACGTAAGGGCACCGATAGCACTTAGATATGGTACTTCTGACCAAGAATATCCTCATCATCTTCACATAGACGGAATGGATCATTTTCTACGTTTAATGATCTAACAACCATTGGAGTACTTAAAGGATTTGATTTATCCATATTAAAACGTTTAAGGATTTTTTCTGTATAATTTGTCTGGTGAACAAACATTCCGCATTCTTTTTGTTCAATTTGTAAACCCAGATAATACTTAGTTTTTTCAAGATCCTTCATTTCAAATTCTTCCTTCAAATATGACACAACTTCTTGAATTTCCTTATTCGTTCCAATGATGTTTAAATCATCAACATATACAGTAATAATTACGCATCCGGATGTTGTTTTCTTAATGAAAACACAAGGGCATATTGAATTATTTACATATCCCTTTTTCATCAAGTGATCACTTAGTCGATTATACCACATTCGGCCGGATTGCTTTAACCCATATAATGATCTTTGTAATTTCACAGAATAACATTATATGGGTTTTGAACTTTGTACTTCAGGCATCTTAAATCCTTCAGGGATTTTCATATATATATATTACTATCAAGTGATCCATATAAGTAAGCTGTAACAACATCCATAAGACTCATTTCTAAATTTTCAGATACCGCCAAGCTAATCAAATACCGAAACGTAATTGCATCCATCACGGGAAAATACGTTTCTTCATAATCAATTTCAGGCCTTTGAGAAAAACCTTGTGCAACAAGTCGAGCTTTATATCTTACAATTTCATTTTTCTCATTTCGCTTTCGAATAAAAATCCATTTGTATCCAACAGGTTTTACACCTTCAGGTGTAAGGAGTATAGGTCCAAAAACATTACGTTTATTTAGCGAATCCAATTCAACCTGGATGACATCTTTCCATTTTATCCAATCCTGCCGATTTTTACATTCACCAAAAGATTTTGGTTCACGATCTTCATTATCATTTATGATGTCAATTGCCACATTATAAGTAAATATACCATCAATTTCTTCTATATCTTTTCGGTTCCATATTTTTCAAGTATTAATATAATTGATAGAGATTTCACGATTCTCGTCAGAACATTTTCATCATCATGTGTTTCTTCATGAACATCATTCTCTATTTTGTGATCATCATGTTTCTCTATGAATTTTCTTTTTCGAGGATTTTTATCCTGGGAATCGACTGGCCTTCCACGCTTCAGGCGTTTAATGACTTCATGAGTATCTTCAATTTGTTTCTTCGGAATTTCAATTCGAGCATGAGCATTTACAGTATATATATATGATTTAGTTACCTTTTTTGCATCTGTAAATGCATCTGGTGTTTTATTTGCTATTCTTTGAAAGTGCACAATTTTCTGTACATCTTTTTCACGATGTTTTGTTCTTGGATCCAGATGTAACAATGATGATACATATCATGTAATTTCCTTTTCGGTATGTTTCTTATCTCCCCCTAACATTGAGAAGATTTTCTCATTAAAATGACAATAAGCAAAACGTGTTGTGAACACGTCACCTGTCTGATGTTCAAGATATCGAATGATTGATGGACTATCATAACCGATATAAATTCTAATCTTTCTTTGAGGTCCCATTTTCTTTCGTTGTGGTGGTGCAATAGGCACATACACCATACATCCAAAATTCTCAGATGAGAAATATGTGGTTCTTTACCAAATGCAAGCTGCAATGGGGAGTATTTATGATATGCACTTGGTCTGATGCGAATTAATGCAGAAGCATGTAGAATTGCATGTCCCAATATAGAAATAGGGAGCTTTGTTTTCATAATCATTGGTCTAACAATTATTTGCAGACGTTTAATCAATGATTCAGCTAATCCATTCTGTGTATCTACATGAGCAACATGATGCTCAACAATGATTACCATAGACATACAATAATAATTGAAAGTCTGGGGAGTAAATTCACCAACATTATCAAGTCTAATTTTCTTGATTGTATAATCGGGAAATTGATTCCTCAATTTTATTATTTGAGCAAGTAATCTTGCAAATGCAACATTTCGAGTTGACAATAAACATATATGTGACCATCTTGTGGATGCATCAATCAATACCATAAAGTATCTAAATGGTACACATGGTGGATGAATTGGTCCACAAATATCACCCTGAAAACGTTCAAGAAACATTGGTGATTCAGTTTGGACTTTGGCTGGTGATTGTCTTATAATAAGTTTTCCAAGAGAACATGCTTTACATTGAAACTTATTATTCTGAAATATCTTATGGTCTTTCAGTGGACGAACATGTGTATTTTCTATAATTCTTCGCATCATTGTTGAACCAGGATGTCCCAATCGATCATGCCAATTTGTTAATATTGAAGAATTATCAACTAACATATTTGATTCAATGGGACTTATATGTATATAATGCAATCCAGTAGGGAGCATTGGTAGTT
Organism: Primulina tabacum; assembly: GCF_025594145.1. Lineage (NCBI taxonomy): Eukaryota > Viridiplantae > Streptophyta > Magnoliopsida > Lamiales > Gesneriaceae > Primulina > Primulina tabacum. The sequence continues at coordinate 381,363 of NC_134554.1, read as the reverse complement.
TTTCAATCACATATTTCTTTCCTGATTTATATGTGATAAGACACATATATTTCTCATTCCCTTCATTCATTGTTTGAGTATCATACCCATGGGAATATATCATTAAAGCTCAACAAATATCTTTTCGATTGTGGTGAATATAAAGCATCATTGATCAAAAATTTTGTACCATTAGGAAACAAAAATTGTGCTTTATCACATCCTTTAATAAAGTCTACAGGACCTGATATTGTATTCACCATTGTTTTTGTTGGTTTTAGTTCCAAGAAATATCTTTTATCTCGGAGGATAGTGTGCGTTGTACCACTATCGGGTATGCAAACTTCAGCTTTGTTCATAGCATTTTCCATGTTTGAAACTTAAAAAAAATATGCAATGAAATAAAATTACTAACAATACATTTATAAAAATAAAATACAATATAATATATATGTAAAAAATATAGCACGCGATAAAACATTATCATACGGGTACATGGAAAAATAAAATATTTTACATATTTATTCCACCAGCAAATTGATCATTGTCTGATAAATCAATCAGAAAATCTCCAGCATCAAAATGAGTTGAATCACTCAAAGGTTCACTCTGTTCAGTGAAGTTGGTCTCCTTTTCTTTCCCCTTTATTGATTCTTTATAAAGTTTACAAAGGTGCTCAGGGGCTCGACAAATACGGGACCAATGTCCTGGAGTACCACATCTGAAACAAAAACTTTCAAATCTTTTTGAGTGATTCTCATTAACACTCATATTTTCATGATGCCTTTTCTGTGGATGGTTTGGGACACTCTTTTGAGATGAGTTATGGAAGTAACTATCTCGATTATTTTCAAAACCACGGCCGTGTCCACGACCACGACCACTTCCACGTCCACGACTACGATTTCGTCCTCGACCAAAATCTTGTCTATAACTTTGATTTTGGTTTCTAGATTTAAATTCATTTTTGTTTACGACATTTACTTCAGGAAATGCCGTTGAACCAGTGGGTCGTGCCTGATGATTTCTCATTAACAGCTCATTATTCTTTTCCGCCACAAGGAGACAGGCGATAAGTTCAGAATATCTCGAAAATCCACGCACTCTATATTGTTGTTGTATAGTTATATTCGATGCGTGAAAAGTGGAAAATGTTTTTTCAAGCATTTCCAATTCAGTAACCTCGTTCCTACAAAATTTCAATTGCGAGATTATTCTATACATCGCCGAGTTGTAATCACTGACTTTTTTAAAATCTTGGAATCTCAACGTATTCCATTCATCTCGGGCGGTCGAAAGTATAACTTCCCTTATATGTTCGAATCTTTCTTTTAATCTCTTCCACAAAGCCATGCGATATTTTTCAATTAGATATTCACATTTCAATCCCTCGTCGAGATGTTCACGCAAAAATATCATGGCTTTTGCCTTTTCTTGTGATGTCGATATGCCATTTTCTTTTATGGTCTCACTTAGACCTAATGACTCAAGATGCATTTCTACATCGAGAGTCCATGTCATATAATTTTTCCCCGTAATATCAAGAGCAATGAATTCGAGCTTTGCCAAGTTTGTCATGGTGGCACTAAAAAAAATTTACGATGCATTTCATTAGTTAATAAATATTGCAATACAAAGTAATGGATAAACAACAAGTACAAGCATTCGTAAAAATAAAGAAAACACACGATGAGGATATTCTCCAATAAATACAAGACTCGTGAGTATGATAACCAAAATAATTAAAAATATCTTTGAGAAAGCCATCTTCTTCGAAAATTTGATGAAGAATAATTTTTAGAGAAGAAGTGAAAGTTGAAGTGATTGAATGTGTTTGTGAGATCATATTTATAGGGCAAAAACTAGCCGTTTTGTTACCGTTTATGACCGTTGGTGTATAAAAAAATAAATGTATGCATTTGTATAATTTTATGGTAATAATATAATGTATATAATATTAGTCATGTTTAAATAATTATGTATATCATATCACATTATTATAATGCGGTGTCACAAGTTATTTTGTTTAAAAATCTTATAGGCTTTTATTCTTGTCGTATCCCTTACCGGGAGTGTGGGATGTCGTCTTAACATCCTCTCAGGATTTATAACAAGTTTTTGAAAATTTATTTTTATTATTTCTGAATAACATTATATTATATATTAAATAGATACACAATAAATAAATAAACAGTAAAATAAATATTATTACTTTTGTTACCTTTTTCTTCTGTTTTGGAGCTTGGAAAAATATGGAGGACTTTTAGAGCTTCGTGCTGATAACGTGTTATGAAAAAGTAAAAATTTATGGTAAAAAGTAAAAATCTCAAACTCTCAAATTTATCAAACTACACATTTTATAATATTTTTGTCTCAACTCAATTGTAAATTTCTTCACAAATGGTGAGGCTATTTATAGAATTTATTTACAAATAATCCAAAAATAAATTCATCATTACCTACAACATCACACACTAATTTTCAATATTTACAACTCTTATTTTCAACATTCAAATATTCAACACACATGTTTTAAATATCAATTTTCAACAATAACAATATTATTATTATTATTAATAAATAAAACTATTTTTTCTAGCAAATTGAAAATTTTGAAACATAAATAGTTTGTCCTTGATCAACTTAATGTCTAAAAAATTAAAATTAAACAAATAAAAAATGCTTCTAAATACTAATATTTTGATGAATTTTATTGTCTTACAAATGAAATTTGACACTGCAAACAATAAAATATGTTTCTAAAATGATATAATCTAAATAATCGTATAAATAAATTAAAACAATATATATATATAATAAAACTTAAAATTAAAATATTAATTAATTAAACATCGATTTAGGTTTTTTTTTTTTGAATAATTTTCACTTTGTTTATAAAACGAACAGTGTCCAAAATCTTTCCTAATTTATTACATATACGCCGGCCGATAATTTGTGCTGTCATCGTCGAAAGTATTATTTTTTAGCCCGTTTAAAATGAGCTTCACAGTGATTTTTATTTATAAAAAAAAATAAAAAAATTTGTGACGAATTGGGCCCACGAAAATCATGTTTGAGTTATTGAATTTGTTGTTACGATTGATTATAATATTAAATGAAAATATGTAGGCCGGCCAGACAGAGGTTATAGTATATTGATCAAATCAAATCTAAGAAAACATCAAGCTTTTGATTGACAGTTAGTTTTAAACATTCCATTTAATCCTTTAACGCCGTTAAAAGCTCCGTTTGCTCAGAAGATATGGGGCCCCTCGATTAATAAATGATGATGATTCAGTGTCAGTAGTGAATATACAGACAGAGTGGCCACCAAAAAAGTTGACGGAAGGGTAAAAAGTTACTTGAAATTATGTCTTCTTGTGGATAAATATTTAATCAAAACGATTTTTTTTTATATCATAATCATGCTTGTAAGTATTATCATGACAATAGTAATAATAATGAAAAAGGGTGAGTTTTATTATGTGATTGGTTGGTTAATCATTTATTATATCAATGATTGCAATGTTATCATATCTTGAAATTAATATATGCAGCATTTGTTCGATCATGGGATAAAAGTAAATTGCCAATTTCGTATCAATATTTTAAAAGTTAAATTAAATAAAACACAATTTATGTGAATGTGAAACAGTATGGCCACTTCCAGAAGCTTTTAATCCCTCTAATCATCGTACAATATACCCTACTCTGCCAAATGATTTTGAATCTATGGACTCTCTGCTCCTTAGATATTTTAAAGTTTAAAGAAACTACTTAATATAAATCCTTGATATTTATTTTAAACAAATTTCTCCAACCCAAATCGGCTCCTAACTCCAACTGGAAAAGATAGATGAAAAAGAATAAATTATTCCAAAGTGAATAAGAGAAACTGGAATTTCCCACTTTCAGGATTACCCACTTAACCAAATACATCGAGGATAAATTTTTATACTGCGTAGATTCCTACCTATTATGTGCATGATATGAAACTTTACATGCGAATGGATAGCTTGGTTTAATGAGAAGAAAAGTGTTATATTGTCCACTAAAGAAAGCAATGCTTTCTTTAGTCCTTTGCCCTCTCCCCTCTCTGCTTAGACAGCGACTGGTTATGGGGGTGAAGACTCGAATAAGAGATTCAATTTTAGTGAAAAAAGTTGAGGGCCCTCTGCATTTACTCACCCCATGGATTAAAATTATGTGGTGAAGGCTAGGGAAACTCAAAAAAGATTCAATTTTGATAAAATTCTAAGCTACCCTTCGCGATAGAGGTCCTTTTTTTGGAATTATGCATAGAGATACTTACTTGTATGTACATGTAAATATAGAGGGAGGAAGAAAGAACTCTTGAGAGAGAGAAAGCTGTCAAATGGAGAGCTGTAATGTATTGATGTAGCAGGGGGCAGGGCTAGTCTCAGAGCCTTGGCAGATGGTCTTTTAACGTTTTCTTCTTTAAATAATTCTCCATTCTCTTTCACAGATAAGAGAAATGCATCTCTCTCCATTTAACATGCAGTACTCCTTTCTTTGTCTTTCTCTCACACACACCCAAGGACCGTGTGGCAGAACGATGTGATTGAACATTGCATCAAGCCATGGCCACTGCTCTTTCTTTCCTTTGTCACATTTTTCAACAATCTTTACTAGGAGTAATTATATTCCTCTCCATCCCTCTTTCTTTGCTCCAACTTGGTCAATCATCGCACTGAAACTGGTATTGTAGCTTTCACGTTTTAAACTCCGGACGGCCCATTTTGGTGTCCTCCTCCTCCGGTCAGGTGAACTTGGATAAAGAGCTCGAGTCATTCATGGTAGTGATTATGATGGCTAATTTGTGGAAAGAATTCGTGTTCGTTAGATTTTTGGTGATGTGCTTGAGCTTCGCTCTTGTGGTCTGCGATGATGGTAAGAGTCTGCGCTGGGCCCTTTTTAATTCCTGGGTAATCTTTCTTGGCTTATTGAAGTATTTGAAATTGGAGTTTTGTGGTTTATTTACTCGAATATTGCTGTGCAAATTTCACCGTGTTTGGTTTTTAATATTTGTTTCGGGGACGTGCTACGCTTCCATAATCTTCTACTCGTCCACTTATTTCTTGTCATAATAAGATTACCTCTTCTTGACAAGTTTCATTCAAGCTCTCAACTTCAAGCTGTTCCTTGAGCTAGAAAATATATATCCATAGCTTCATCGAGGTATGCACGTTTTTCTCAAAGATTATTGATTTTACCTGGAACAGGGGCTACTTTGCTGGAGGTGAAGAAGTCATTTAGGGACGTGGACAATGTGCTTTATGACTGGACAGATTCTCCATCTTCGGACTACTGTGTCTGGAGAGGGATTACGTGTGATAATGTCACCTTCAACGTGGTTGCACTGTAAGTTTTTCCACTTTTGGTACTTTTTCACTATTTTCCTTGTTTTAGTAAATCAGGGATCTGTCCTCTATTCATTTTGCGCCTACGTGAAGTAATTTTTGGCTGTGATCTTGGTTTTCTTCGATTTGTCCTTTATTCCAATTTGTGTTCATATTTCCATATGCAGTAATCTCTCCGGTTTAAACCTTGATGGAGAAATTTCGCCTGCCATAGGGCAGCTTAGAAGCTTGATGTCCATGTAATTAACATAATTTATTACGTTTTCATTTAATTTTGAACTTTCCTTGAAAATTGCAAAAATTTCTGTTACTGTTGCATGTATTTTTAATCAGTGATTTAAGAGGAAATATGATCTCTGGACAAATCCCAGACGAGATTGGGGACTGTACAGCTTTGAGAAGCTTGTAAGTTTGTATGACTTTGTAGTTTTTAAGGCCACAGATATGGGAAATGTGGTTCGGTATTTCTTTATTTGTGCAATAATATATGGGCTAATTTTCATCCTCTCCAGAGACTTATCGTTTAACGAGCTCTATGGAGATATCCCCTTCTCAATTTCGAAGCTAAAGCAACTTGAGAACTTGTAAGTTAATTTGAAGTGCAGTTTACTACCTTCATTTAATTTCTTTCTGCTCTTGTTTTGTAGATAGTTTTTACGACAGTACTGTTATGTTTTATGGAGTCATTCTATGTTAACTGTGCTTGACAGGATTTTGAAGAACAATAAGTTGATTGGTCCGCTACCTTCAACACTGTCTCAGATTCCGAACTTGAAAATTTTGTGAGTGCGGCAGTTATGTTCAATTGATTTTTATATGTTACGTTCGTTAATGATGGGGGTTTGAGAACTCGAGTTCTTTCAAATGGATAGGGATTTGGCTCAGAATAAGCTGAGTGGGGAAATACCAAGACTGATATATTGGAATGAAGTTTTGCAGTATCTGTGAGTTAGTTTTATTTACATGAAACTAGCCAGTCATTGAATAAAATGTTATTCTTAGATAAATTCTCACTTTCATTGTAGGGGTTTGCGGGGAAATAATTTGCAAGGTACACTGTCCCCCGATATGTGTCAGCTAACCGGTTTGTGGTACTTGTAAGTTTCCAAATCTCTGTCGTAGTCTCTTGAAGTTTCAAATTTATGTTTTCGCATCACTGTCAAACTAAGACTTAGTCATCTGGTATATGCAGTGATGTGAGAAATAACAGCTTGAGTGGAACAATTCCTGATACCGTAGGCAATTGCACTGCCTTCCAAGTTCTGTCAGTACCGAGACTAGCTCATAAATTGAATCAAAAAGTGTGTGATACTATTGTCTGAAGCATTAAAAATGTGTTATTAATAATAGGGATTTGTCATATAATAATTTCACGGGTGAGATTCCTTTCAACATTGGATTTCTCCAAGTTGCTACCTTGTAAGTGCCCTTCTGTTCTTTTCATATCAGGTGTCTATATGTATAGCTGTGATACAAAATTCAATTTTGATGCATACTAGGTCTTTGCAAGGCAATCGGTTTTCTGGGCAGATTCCATCAGTCATAGGCTTGATGCAAGCACTTGCAGTGTTGTAAGTGGTTTTTCTGTTAGTAACCTTGAGTTTACGAAAATGACTTTCCTATGTTTAATTTCATTTTTTTATGGCTGTCTTCTTTGCACTCCCTTCATACCAGAGATCTTAGCTGCAATTTGTTGAGTGGAACAATCCCACCAATTTTAGGAAATTTAACTTACACTGAGAAACTGTAAGTACCACAACTTTTTTCATCCCAATCATTGCCGTAAAAAGTGAAAGCAAGATGTATCATTATCTGTTAGGATATTATCATTCTCAGTTTTAAGATCTTACATTGAGGTTTACTTTTGCCATTTTCCCTTGTAGATATCTTCACGGAAACAAGCTAACTGGGTCCGTTCCTGCCGAGCTTGGAAATATGACAAAGCTTCACTATCTGTATGCTAGTCTTAGTCCTTCTTCAACTAACATCTGAACAATCAATTTCACATTTATTATATTGAAGAAATTATGTATTGGTTTATAAAGAGCACTTCTAACGCTATTCACTGTATTTTTTATCAGGGAATTGAACAATAATTTCCTCACTGGGGGCATCCCACCAGAACTTGGGAAGCTCACTGATTTATTTGACTTGTAATCTTTTTTGTTTACTTGTCTTTCTCATGCTGCTCTCTGTGGAACTGCAAAGTCATGTTGATTTACATGTCGCAGAAATGTAGCCAACAACCTCCTAGAGGGGTCGATCCCAGATAATCTTAGCTCTTGTACAAATCTGAATAGCCTGTGAGCTTTTAATGATGTCCTATATTTTTTTCTGTTTAATTTCTTTCTGGGTTATCATCCACTTTATGATTTGATAACAGCAATGTGCACGAGAACAAGTTGAGTGGAACCATTCCTCCAGAACTTGAAAGGCTTGAAAGCATGACCTATCTGTGAGCTCCTCCACTTCGATTACAAAAAAAAAATTGTCATCTAAGTCTGCTTTATATTCTCCTGTTCACATGCCTTCAGCTGAGTATACATTCTGTTGAATCCGTTCCCTCAGGAATCTATCCTCGAATAATCTCAAGGGTCCAATTCCAGTTGAGTTGTCACGCATAGGGAATTTAGACACTTTGTAAGTGATAGGCTGTTATATTGAATAATCAGTACTATTATACCATATTGTTACACATGTTTAATACCCTGTTCACCCTGTTGAAGCAGAGACCTTTCAAATAACATGATCAGTGGTTATATGCCTTCCTCTCTAGGTGACTTGGAACATCTCTTGAAACTGTGAGTTATCAAATGTGCGGATTTTGTTTTGTAAATTTCTTATCTTATCTTATCTTATCTTATTTTCATTAGCTATTTGACAGGAATTTAAGCAATAATGGTTTGACTGGAGCCATTCCTGCTGAGTTTGGTAACCTGAGAAGCGTAGTGGACATGTATGGAAACTAGCTTTATGATCTGGATGCTTGATTTATTTTTCTTTCTCGAAGAAATTTGCATGACATGGATTTGTGTTCTTTTTCTTGCAGAGATCTTTCTAATAACCATCTTTCAGGTTCAATACCTCAAGAACTTGGGCAGCTTCAAAATCTGTTTTTGCTGTAAGAACTATACGCATATACACACACATGAAGCGTGACGTTTTTTTCTCTTGATGATAATGTTGTACTTGTAACGCAGGAAGCTTGGGAACAACAATATATCAGGGGATGTAATGACGCTGGCTAATTGTCTCAGCCTTACTGTGCTGTAGGTTCACCTTCAAACTATTTTGTTGTCGTTTTCTAAGTCTAATTCTATTGAGTCTATACAGGAATGTATCGTACAATCACCTTGCTGGATATATACCAACAGGCAATAATTTCTCAAGATTTACACCCGACAGGTGTGCTTTCCTATGATTCTCTACTCGAATACACAGACAAAATAAACTTGTTGAAATTTTCAGCAATGTATTTTATTCCGTACTTAATCTGCCTTTTTTGGCCCACTTTTCAATGTAACTTTCTTTCCCTGTTAGCTTCCTAGGAAATCCAGGTCTTTGTGGGTACTGGCTTGGTTCTGGTTGCCACGTGGCTCATCCCGCTGAGCGAGGTCTGTATGGAAATAGTGCCTTATTTAAATATAAATTTGCATGGGTAATTACTTGCATCTGGTGACCGTGTTTTTCTGTGTTAAAACTCAGTCACAATATCAAAAGCTGCTATATTTGGAATCTCTCTGGGTGCTTTGGTCATCCTTCTTATGATCTTAGTTGCGGCTTGCCGACCACACAATCCAAAACCATTTTTTGATGGGCCTTTTGACAAACCAGGTGCCAATGAGCTCATGTTATTATTTTTACATAGGGTTCTTTGGTTTTTGAAAATGTTTCTAACTTCTCATTGTTTCATGTTTTCGATTGACAGTAAGTTACTCGACTCCAAAGCTTGTAATCCTCCACATGAACATGGCTCTTCATGTATACGAGGATATTATGAGGATGACAGAGAACTTGAATGAGAAATTTATAATCGGTTATGGTGCGTCGAGCACCGTGTATAAATGTGTTCTCAAGAACTGCAAGCCTGTGGCTATCAAGAAACTCTATTCGCACCCTCACTGCCTGAAAGAATTTGAGACCGAACTCGAGACTGTTGGGAGCATTAAACATCGTAACCTAGTTGGTCTCCAAGGATATTCCCTTTCTCCGTTGGGAAATCTTCTGTTTTACGATTATATGGAAAATGGAAGTCTTTGGGACCTTCTACATGGTGAGTACGATTTTGTTCGGTGTGGTGATTGAATTACATCTGACGTTATGTGAAATTCCAATTTCCAGGAAATAAGAGGAAGAAAAAGCTCGACTGGGACACGCGTCTTCGTATAGCCATGGGAGCTGCGCAAGGGCTGACGTATCTACACCACGATTGTAGCCCTCGAATAATCCATCGAGACGTGAAGTCGTCCAACATTTTATTGGACAAGGATTACGAGGCCCATCTCACGGACTTCGGCATAGCCAAGAGCTTATGCACAATCAAAACCCACACTTCTACTTACATAATGGGAACCATTGGTTACATTGACCCTGAATATGCCCGTACTTCCCGGCTCACTGAGAAATCGGATGTATATAGCTATGGAATCGTGCTGCTGGAGCTTCTTACAGGGAGGAAAGCTGTGGATAACGAATCCAATCTCCATTACCTGGTATATTTTATTATTTGATAGCATCATTTGACGGAGTAAAGGAGTGATCGATGAGAGTTAAATTCTTTCCTTTCCGTTGCAGATTTTAACAAAAGCGGCCAACAATGCGGTTATGGATACGGTTGATCCGGAAATTCTAGAAACCTGTAAAGACCTGGGACAAGTCAAGAAAGTGTTCCAGCTAGCTCTTTTGTGCAGCAAGAAACAGCCATCAGACAGGCCAACCATGCACGAGGTTGTTCGAGTGCTAGGAACCATGGTGCCTACCCCGGAAGCTAAATTTATCCCCTCCGAGTCGACAAAAGTCCACCAGTGTTACAAGGACGAGTATGCAAATCTGAAAACGCCGACTCCACACTTGCTGAACTGCTCATCCACGAGCACCTCAGACGCCCAACTCTTTCTTAAATTTGGAGAAGTAATATCTCAGAATAGCGTCTGAATTAATTATCAACGAGTAAAACAAATTGTATATAAAAAAAAAGAATCATGTGGCAGATTTGAAAAAGCATTGCAAATGGGACCAAATGCGTGGTGTTATTCTGTACGTATGCAAGAATTTCCTGTGGGTCTTGATAACTTCAGATTTGGCTTCTTGTTCTGTGCGTGAACATGTTTAGATTTGCTTGGAAGTATATTTATCAGACCAGAATGGACTTGCAATTTGGGGTAGGGGGTCATAGTTTGATAATCCAGCAATCCATTACTGTCAATGTTAAGATTTGTCATTATTATTAGGTAATGGATTTGAGTTTTTAGAAGCAGCAATAGATATTGTGTTGCAGATCAGCCAAAGAAATGATCTCAAATGATATCTGTTATGTGATCAACCCCCCTTCCAAGAGGTATCAGCCACAGCCACGGTGCTTTCATTTGAAGAGTCGAACAACAATCACAAAACCATACCTTCAAGAATAAATGCTCTGATTTTGTTCGTTAACATTTCAAAATCTTTCGTCAGGTTTATTTGATTATTTCCATGTATTCACGGGTATCGAAAACGTATATTATTCACCAAAAATCTGTAAACTACCGTATTAGAACTTCTTTTAGACAATGAAAACACACACACAGAGCAACAAATCATGTCCTTTATCTTACATCCCGCTTTGCCAAAAGGCGCGACTTACCTCATAATGAGCATTGGTCCGGAAAGTTGAAAGTAGAAAACTCCTATCAGAGCCAAAACCCATCATAGATTTGACCAAAAAAAATTGAATTCTTGAAGGTCCGGTCAGTGAAATGTACACATGCAGAGTGGAATCTCATGCTTCGAGAATGAAAGAAAAGAATAATAACCTTTCTCTGTGTAATGAATATACCAAGTATACAAGATGAATGTCGCTTGCTATCTGCTCCGAAGAACCATAAAGATGGGAGGAGAAATCTCGCAACAAAGAAATGAAACCTCAAAGCACTGAAATATCATCTCTACCAGCATGAGTATGCATTCAAAATCAATATGGATTACTAGAAAATAACCATTAACTGTTTAAGGTATCTCTATCTACTCAATGGTTCTAACTGGATCTCCATTCTATTGGAAGAATGTGATTCCTTGTCTGTCGCCACCCGACTTGTGCTCAAGAGATCAGTATCTTCCTCATCTACATTTTCCATCACAAAACTGCTTCTTCCAAATATACTTTCCCGCCTTCTCTTCATCTCACGATACTCCAAATACATTACAGTTAAGGCACCTATCAAGAACCAAACTATCAGTGCCCAGCTTAGGCCATGAACATTTTCATCTCCATACCTCTCCCCTAAATGTTTCATTCCGCTAATAAGAGCAGCAATTCCAACAAGTATCGCACATCTGCCAATTATAAAATGAGCATACTCCCAAATCTCTCGCTTTGAAGATATCTCCTCACCACTAGCTGGCTTCTTAGGTCTCACGTAAGCATTCACAGGTTGTGCTACCGCTAGCAATATAGCCAACATTCCAAACTTAACGTGCAATGAATCGAAAGTTAGACCCCGGAGCTCAGCAACAGCAAACAGAAAACCAAGGAAAATTATTGCTAATCCAGAGTACTGCAGGTAAACATGAATCTGAAACCAACCATCACCCTTTACATGCTTCAAGTACCTAGCTGCCAGAATTCCACCAGGAAGCAAAATACCCCAGGCCAGGAACATCATGAAGCCATGTACGGCTAGAACAGGCCGCAAGTCCTCCTCAGCCTCCGCAGAGCCATGCATAAGCAGCACACTCATTGGTCTCTTGCTCGTGGAAAAATGCATATTTCTCACACTTAAATCATCTGACCATTGGGTTCCCATAGCCCAGATAACTTTTAGAGGAGTCGAAGGATCGATAATGTTGTTGCATTCTTTTCTTTCATTCCGATCGCACAAAGGATTAAAAGATCGAGTGAACTCCAGGGTGATAATACCATTTTCGGATTTGCATCTCACATGTGTCAAATTCTCGTTCGTTGGATGCACACTTGAAGCTTCCCTTCCATTGATCCAATAGGTATTCACCCTTCCTTTGCCACTTCCATCAACCCAGCCCACATAAGTATAGCTGTTTACCATTCCACGACCAAAACCAATTGCTAGATAGCCACTTTTTCTCTCACCTCTAGCTGCAATAGATATTGAGTTCTCTGACAATGTCCAGAAAAACATGACTTGCTGATCATCCAAAGAAACACTACTACTGTACATATCTGGTAAACCTCCATCGACCACTTGAACTTTCCAGCCCATCTTTGGTGTGAAAAGAGACTGGTAGTAAACAAGATCAGGCGTGTTGCGATCAGGTGACCAAGTCAATTCAGTAGGACTGGCTTGAACTCCTTCAGCTTCTGGTCCACCGAAATATATAACCTCGGACATGTTTCTTGAAGTCGCGTTACCACCGATAGGATCAGAAGTGATATATAACGCCACATCATGTCCAGCCTGTATTGAAAATTTCACAGGCACTCCCCTCTCCACTCTCAGAAGAGGACTTTCTTTCTTGTTAATATAAAGAACTTTAGAAGGATTCGGAGGATTTGGGTAATGCAAGGCTGGGCCTGTTGCTACAACAAGTGGCTCCTTTTTATTTGCGATGACAAGATCTTGATCCTCCTTCTCTTCAGCATCCAAAGGTCCCAAGCATTCGTTTATATTCTCAGATAGGTTGAACCTCAAGTGACCATAACTCCCACCATGATTTTGCGGAAGAAAGTACGGGCGTAAACTATCAGGTGGCTTAATTGGTCCTATTGCCCATATAACATTCATCTTCTCATTGGGATCAACCTGCAGATCATATTTGTGATCGGTGGACTTCAATGGTCTCCTATATCTAATAAACGACACTCCATCCTTCCTATGCCCATAAATCAACATTGTATTATTCATCTGTCCGGGATCATTAGCTTCATACATAGCATCTGGACAAACCCCCTGAACATTCCCATCATCATTTGACATACATTCACTATACTGCGTTATATAATAATCATCAGCAAATGGCATTCCATCCCCCTTAAATCCTGTGACTGCTACATCACCACCAACCATAAAAGAACCCGAAGCATTGGGGTTCGCCCACCCAAAAGCCATATAATCCTGTATTTTAATTGCAGCCTCCAACCCAATATCAACAGCATCCTCCCCTTCCTTATAACTCCACCTAATCCTATAATTATCAGACAACACTCTACAATTCTCAAACATGGTTGGTTGCTCATCATATGATAGATTTGAGCTTTCCTTTACAGAGTAATTACTCAACACTACATGTCCAAAATCTGAAGCTGTGGGGATATCCCAAACAGCAAGAACTTTAACCTGATCCCAAGAAACGTTTTTCCGCAAACTAACAATAAAGGTATTGTTTTTGTAAGTCTGATTCAATATTGAATCAGAAACGAGAAAACCCTTGGTGAGATTCTGGAGATCATCCCCTAAAGCTCCCCACCAGTGGACGTCGGATCCGGATAGCATATCAAATTGTGAAACTCTAAAAGAACAATCATCAATAAGGGATACTACACCGCGCAGCTGGTGTTGTACCATGGTGAATTGGGATGTGAAGTTGAGAAGGGAAGTGTTGGTCCGGGGGCAATCCGAGCCCGGATCCGAGTATGAGAAATGCATAAAAAACCAAAAAAGGAGGAGTCTTGATGGGGCCATGGAGAGAGATCCAGAGAAACGGACTTGGGCAAGCAAATGCATATGGGATCGAATATATTATGTATGTTTATATATCTGCAAATAAATAGAGATGAAAGAATGCTAAGTGATCACACATAAAACTGTGCGTGTAGAATAGATAAAGGGGTAAACAGGCAACAGAAGGAGAAATACAAACCTGCGGAGTGATTTTGATTTGAGTTTGAGAGTTGACGACGAAGGAGAGGGGAGAGAGGCCTACGCGGGGTGGGAGAGGGTTTTCTAATTCTTTATTTGGTTTTAAGGTTCCAAAATATAAAGTGTGTATGGAATATTTTATTTAATTAAGTGAAAATTTTGGATTATAAAAACAATAAAATTATTTTTAGTAATAAATTTATATTTTTTTACTTATAAATTTTAAGGCTTTTTTTATAGGAGTGTCAAAATGCGACACGACCCAACACAAAAAAAATCAGGTTCGGGTTGGGGTTTTTCGGGTTCGGGTTGGGTTCGAGTTGGGTTGATTCGGGTTAGTGCCATGTTAGGCGGGTTTCGGGTTAGATCGGGTTGGGTCGCGGGTTGACCCGCGAACTTTTTTTTGAAAATATTACCTATATTTTTATATATTGTATGCTTGAACAAAATTTATTGTATATTTATATGATAAATTTTCATCATTTAACATTTATTTTGCATATTTTTATTTTTTTAACAATTTTTTATTTAATTTAGTAAATATACTTTTAATTTTCTACGATTAAACTTTCAAATTTAAATCGGAAATTTTGTTATTATGTGTTTAAATTAAAATATTATTTTTTTTATTTTTTTGAATTTTTTTAAATTAATTTTTTTAAATTAATTTTTTTAATTAATTTTTTTAAAAAAATTTTAAAAAAATAAATAAAATTCGGGTTAGACGGGTTGAGTCGGGTTATACGGGTTCGTGTTCGGGTTGGGGGTTTTCGGGTTGCTTCGGGTTCGGGTTGAAAAAAAAAAATTCGCGGGTTGACCCGAAACTCGACCCAACCCACCCGATTGACACCCCTACTTTTTTACATATTTTACAAGATATCATTTATCCAAAATCTATACAATTAAATTTCAAATTACATTTTAATTTTTTGTCAAACATCAATTTTAATTCCATATATTTAAAATCCAAATCCATTTTCAAATTCCATTTTTTAGACTTTCAAACACGGTGAAAATGTTTTTAGCTTATTCAACGTCTTCTCTTTACAATTACATAACAATGTGATGTGCACAAGTAATAGTAGTGATGATGATTTACAAAAATTTATGAGTTAATAAAAATATTAATCATAGAGTTATTGTTGACTTATAGTTCATATGATATCAGATCCCAAATGTAGAACGATGTTTTGGGTTCAAAACCTAATTATACGATTTCTTATCCTAACTAAAAAAAAATTATAAAGGTTCATGTTGTTCTGCTACTTGAAAATTAAAAAGGCGATTTCAATAGTTTATGGTATTATTCTAACACGAAAACTTACGTGAGATGGTTTTACGAGTCAATTTTGTGATATTAATATTTTATTTGGATCACACATAAAAAATATTACTTTTTTATGTCAAAAATATTACTTTTTTATGGTAAATATGGACACAAGTAATATGTCTCACAAGTAAAAATCCGTTAGACAATATCAAAAAGAATTGCTCTTACTCTAAATGTATTTCAATTATCAACATTTATTCTTGTATATAATCTATGATTTTTTCCTTAAATCCTATGTACAAGGATAAGATGAAAATATTTATTTTTTTTCCCAAAAATAGTGATTCTGAATCTTAGAAGACACCAAAAATCTTAATTTTGAAGTTTACATTATGTTGGAATATGTAAATTGAAAAAGAGTGAACGAACATTAAATGTTCCGCGTAGTCTTTGCTTTCCTTCTTTGTTTTTTATCCGAAGAAATCAAATACTCTTGCTTTGCCTTTTCAATGAATGAGCTTATAGTCTAAAATACTCGATCAAAAACGATGAATAATCTCTAAAAAAGAATATTTTATTCTTAACTAATATGTGTATTTTATTTAATTTGAAATATAAGTATTTTGTATACTTATTTGACATAATCTAATTTTGACATTTATCCTATATGATTTATTTTTTATATTTATCTCCGAGATATAATATTTTAGATTTGAATAGAATCTTATTTCTAATAAACTCTTGTTTTCATTCTTGTAAGATCTTGTTCTAGTGGAAAGATAATTAGGTTAATATATCAAGATCTATGTATATGAAACATCGAGAGAGGAACGATGGACGTCTTAGAGAGGATTGCTACGCAGGTGCTGGAGTTTTTCCCTAAACATACACGAAGTTCCAAGTTGAAGACAATTTTCGTGTTGAAGAATTTAAGTGATTGATTCATGATCACCCCGTGTTGCTAATTGGTGTTGAAGACACATGAAAAACAGCACTGCCGCAGACGTTGAACAAGTACTTGTACTTTTATTCATTAAAAGTTTACGTGTGTGTTAACTAATCAATTTTCGCTGCATGTTATGTCTTCGTATTGACAACACCAGAACATAACAGTAACTTCTGATACACACGATATATTAATTCATGTATGTTTATGATCGACAACCCTTTCAATCTCAACCAGCGGTACAAGTTAGGACTACTTTTTTTATCATGCCTTTTCGCATGGTGCCCTGAACAGCTCCATTTCCACTATTTCACCACTAGCATAGCATTTAATATTACCCTATCACGATAAACCATCAAATTTTGAATCAAATAAAGTCTATTACTTTATATATTTAAAAAATTCTAGGTGCGTTTTCATTATTCTTCGACAAATTTAAAGCCATCATAACTCCTCCAAAAAGAGCTATACGGTCGGTCAAATTAATGATGTAAAATACGTCATTTAATCAAAGGATGAATGTTAAAGATTACAAATTTTAAAGGGGCACTTCATCCATCCTCCCATTCAAAAAAGCGCCTGAAAGGTTTTCAAGCAAGAAAATTCATTAACATAAATCTTAATTGGGATTTCAGACTCTAAAATTTAAAGATTAAAAGCAAGCAGGCCAACCTGATCTCACTCTTTACAGTATGGGAACATGAAAACTTGAAGTTGAGTTTGTCATTACAGCAGACCTGCTTCAAATAGATTTCTTCGTCTCAACGTCTCGTCAACAAGCTTGAAAGTCTTCTTCACAAGTTTCTGATCTAGGGCTGTAGTTCTATAGATCTTAAAGACCCGATCTACACGGTCAGGAGTAGTGCTCTGGAAATACAGTTCCTCAAATTTTTTCTTCACAAACCTGAATGTCAAGCATCACAAGTTGAATGTGTACTAAATTATGACAGATCAAGTAATTTTAATGCATAATCATGGTGTATATCAGAGTTCAAACGAGGATCTTAAAAGGCAAGCCTTTTTAAGGGAAAGAGTCTCCCAGATTAGAGCCCTTTGGAAACCTTATCCGAGTCTCAAAGAGGGTTAAAGACTTACTCGTATGCATTCTCGATTTCTTGTTTTCCAGTTGAAACTGGCTGATAATCCTTGAACCACCCACATACATTCAATGGGACCTGTTTACAGGAAAATTATTATCACAATCACATGGATCCCGAGCCAAACAAAAGTTCAGAACCTCAATTCACTTACGTTCAGAATCTTCTTTTCAAATAAATCGAATTTATTGAGAAATAGCATGAAAGATGTTTTCTGCAATGAAGAGGAAAAAGTTAGACAGCATTATATACCATTAATCGGATTGATATTAAAGGAACAAGTTCTCTTTGCAAACAAAACATAATATCTTGTAACTTGTCGTGGAAAAACCTCGAAGCAAGGCTGCTTTAGGACCCACTCAAAGAGTTCTTTTGTCTCCATCATCCTATTCTTGTTATCATTCTCAAAGAGAGTTTGATCATAACTGACAGAAAGTATTGCACCTTGTATAAGTAACAATATTTTCATGAAATCAAACGCGAAAACCGAACAAATACAAACTTCTCAGTAGGAGCTGTAAAAGATTGAAGTAACGAGAAATGATAATTAAGGTCACAATCCTAAATAATGTCGATTCTCAGCAAGGCAGGCATCAAGATGTCAAAAACTTATTCTTTCTGAATGGTAACCGAGGAGGAGTAATATCAAACGTACTCACTGATAGCTGCACAAAATATCACAGCTGCAACACCCTCAAATAGGTGAATCCATTTTCTTCTTTCATTTCTCTGGCCACCAACATCAAAGAGCCGATATATTTCACCACTTTTTTTGTTCTCTCCAACTGGGCTGCAAACGTTTAAACGATTAGAGACGATGATATAAAATAAGAAAGTACTTACTTGATTTCATTCTTTATTTTTTATGTTGAAACTCCGAGCAAGCATTTTCAACACACAATTTTCAAACCAATAAAAAGAATTTAAATAAACTTTAACGAAAGTGCATGCCATAATTTAAAAAAGAGCATGCATTATATCATATCATCTAGACGCTAAGTGATATGCTAGACAGTAGATAATGGTGTCCGTAAGTGAAATGTTATCTCGACATCTTAAATAAAACACAATCTACAGAAAAAGAGAAACTCTAACATATTGTCACAATGACCGCTGCTTTTACCCAAGGAAATGAAAGAACGTAGTATTCACCATAGATACTGAAAATCGGTTCAGTCATCATCTTGAGGCAAAGTTTTGTATTGATGGTTAAAAGAGAAGTATTTTGTCTATTTTCTAGAATGGAAAGAATCACTTATTACCTGAACTGGATTTCTACAACACCAGTTGTCCGAACCCTGGCATGAAGAACATCCTCCTATTTCAAGACAAAAAATTAAATAAAATTTTTGGAACATGTTGAATTTTAAATAGGAAAATATAGAATAGAGAGTATAAAAGCCAACATATAAATCACATGGTTTGGTCATAAAGACCTACATCTATGCTACAATGTCCGCGGGACTAAAACTTTATTGATTTCTCAGTTCAGAAAATAATAATCATATTAATTTGGAATAAATATGGTAGGAAAAATCATATTCCATGGAATTTCTCTGATATTCTAGCGCAAAAAGTCAAGTACAAGACAAATAGTCATGAAAAACAAAGAACAGAATGAATGGTATATACCATGCAGCCAGATTGACAAGAGAATATAAAAATTTACCGTTGTTGATTGGTTGCAGCAAAGGTTCAAAAACAGGGGTTGAAGGTTTCTCAAGGATGGGAGAGGAGAATGGAGATACAACAACACACTGGCCTCTATCCCACTATGTAATGGTCCACTATATGGATCCTCCTACATCTTTGTACTCTATCACCTATTATGCCATCATCTATATTTTAATAATGCAAATCTTGCTTAATCATTATTATCCAAGTTTTGTTTGGTCTCCCTCTTCGTCTATTAATATGTGTACTAGCCATGAAAGAGGAATGTGAGAACATGTGTTTTCACTTACCTTTGTAGGAATGTAGTCCGAAACTGACAATCTTTGCAAATTTTCCATAAAATAATGGACACAATCTGGAACCTGAAGTTCATGACCATGGGAATATGTTTCCTGCAAACCACATTCAAACATTAGATGCAATAAACCACTTAACAGATTCAGATAATTCAAAAACACATCAGAATCTAGCAAAAGATTAACCTAAGACATTTGGATGAAGGAAAATTGACCTGTATGGCACTATCTTTCCAGAGAGCTTCTATCTCATTGGCAAGTTCTTTGGTTAGAGTTGGACAATCAAACCCACTACCAATTTCTGAGACTTTCTCCCCAATTTGCTAATGCAGGAAAAAAAACATTGAAAGTAAACTCCATGACCAAAACCAGAGGTTTCGAAAATCATAAATTCATACATGGGCATCTGAAATAATCACTATCAAGCAAAAGT
This sequence comes from Primulina tabacum, assembly GCF_025594145.1. Classification (NCBI taxonomy): domain Eukaryota; kingdom Viridiplantae; phylum Streptophyta; class Magnoliopsida; order Lamiales; family Gesneriaceae; genus Primulina; species Primulina tabacum. Next base: position 361,258 of record NC_134554.1, on the reverse strand, counting down.
TTTGCTAAATATATGAAAAACTGATCCAGACCTTATTTTCATCAGATATGATGAACTTCGTGGAATCTGACACAGTTTGAGACAATTCCTTTGATCCATCGTGTAAAATCTGCGAGTGTCAATAGTCAATTCAAACTAGATAATATTATGCAAGTACAACTTCAAGAACTACATTATGTCCTATGGAAACTTCATTTTGTCAGGCCATCAACACTAGTAAAAAATTATGCGCGATCCCTAAAAGGAATAAACCAACACAAAACTTCCAAGTATTTCATACTTTTATTGTCTGATAAACATTGGCATGAATTACAGGGATGTATCCTTTAAGCTCGGCCTCATCAAACCCACTCTGAAACACAAGTTTTATCTGCACAACATTCAACATGCACCAACCTGAGTCGTCTGATAAGAAAAGAAACGCGCGCATAAAATAAATTGTGATGTTCACAGAGGAAAAAATAGGACATTTTACCTGCTTGAAAATAGTGGACTTCCCAGAATCTCCAGCACCTTAAACAAGCGCATTCCAGTGAGTATTAAATAAGATTGGAAAAAGCAAAAAGACATACGAAGGCATGTGAAGATACTGTTATGATGTGTGATTCTATCACAAGAACAATCTTAAACAGACACCCTTACCCTTGTAATTTCTGTTACCAGATTACTCACTAATTTGTGTGAAGACAGCTTGTGGAAAAAGACATCTCACACGTTATCAGATGATATGAGTATCTATTCAAACCATGAGAGAGCCAAAAGATATTTTTTATAATATGCTACCAAAAAACTATTCAAAACATCTTCTATCGAAATAATCAGCCGAATGACACAGCCAAAACTTGTGCCTACAAGGATTAGACAAAAAGTAAGATATGTTTTAAAAGTAGCCAATGAAACTGTAGGTGGTTGTGTTGGCAGTAACATGATTTTTTTATTTTTTATTTTTAAAAAAAGCCTCTGCGTATGAACCTTGGTAGATAAAACCCTAAAAAAACAAGCGAGAAAACATGTATTTTTCAGTGGATACCAAGTAGTAGCAGTTTCTGAATATGCGTCTCTGCCTTGGTTTCTCGGTCGATTCTCCTCTCTATTTCAGCAGTCTGGGAATGAAAGCCATATTCATGCCTAAATAACAAAGATAGGAATGTGAAGAAAGTTTAGGGTATTTGAAGAAGACTTACCTGCTCATGCTCTTCAGAATCAGCTTGACTATGTTGGTGTCTACTGCAGATTAAGCCCATGTAGAGTCAAAGTGTTGCCCAAAGATGGATTTCGACACTTGTGGCAATCTTGTACAAAGTGTCATTAACCGCCAGATAATATCAAAAAAGAAGAGATGATTCAAAAAGCGATAACAGAAGAAATGACTCTCATACCAAATGCAGCTTCTTCGCATTCACATTAACAACAGGGTCAGGAGCAGCAACGAATGGGACAGAAATCTCACCTCAAAATTTTCATAGCATTCAGATCAATCGAAGCGGATGGGATATTCAAGGATGGAGATTGAAATAAAAAGAAATGAAACCCTAAAAACAAGCGAGAGAGTAAAATGAGAGTCACTACTAACTAACAGAAGAGTGTAATTGAAGCTGGATCTGAGCAGAGCAACAAAGCATGTTCCTCGATACATTTTTTAAAGAGATTTTCAAATTAAAAAAATAATAAGAATAATTTTAGAACATATTTTTTTATTGCTATCATAGTATATACTTGTTTGACCAGACACATTTCTTCTTTTTAATTTTAATTAGAAAAATAACATTTTGGCTATGTCTCCAGTGCTTCCCAATAAATAACATTTTGTGTGTGTATATATATTATTGATATCTCAAATATGTTCGGATGGTCTTAGAACTCGAGCTGTGACGAAATTGAGAAGTCAAGGAAGCACCAATCGGAGAGACAAATCAGTCACCACGAGCACAGGCGAGCATGGGCTCTCGATTGAACCCGGGTAATGTAAACCTGCACAGTATGATGAGTAAGAGGACAGAGCTTCGCATCATGATTATGTACCCGAGCAACTTAGTACTGGTGTTATTCTCGGATCCACTTGTATGAGATGTCATGATTTGATATCATTTGCATATCTCTCGTTGTGCATAGGGATGATATGACTAGATCAAGATTGGTATGGGTTGTCAGATGTGGCAGTGTCAGGGAGCATGGCATAGACATCCATCTTGTCATGAGTAACAACAAAGCACTGAAAACAAAATCATCATTGATTTTTCTTTGTAAATCTTGACATTAATGTATTCAGATATTTTTTCACAAAACAAAATACTCTCCTTGTATACTTCCGTTTAACCTTATAACTTGAGCGTCAGAGTGGTCGTGTCGAAAAATCTTTTGGCGCCCCACTAACATTTTTTGTTCTTTTAAGTGTGCAAATTCTATTGTCCGGGTACTCTCCGTTTGATCTTCAGCGTGACCAGGAAGAAATCCATCTGACCGATATAATCGTCCACCTAGCTCAAACCCCATTTATCCGGTCAATATAAATTATATTAACAGTTTTGTTTAAAAGGTTATATATATATAACGCATCTATTATACTGATAATGTCTTTGTGTGTATATACAGATTAGAATCGATGATATATATATATATATATATATATATATATATATATATATATATATATTGTTTTTAAACGCATCTATTATATGTATATTGATAATGTCTTGTGTGTGTGTGTATGCAGATTAGAATCGAAGTTTCTTATTATTAAAAAAGTGTAGTTTTTTATAAGACAAATACATGGATGCGAATTCTTCTTCGGAAATTAAAAGGACAAAGCAAGACTGAAAGATGGATGGATGGATGGATGGATCATAGTAAGAATTTTTTGACAATGTTGTTGAAACGTGGCGCGTTCTCGAGTTGGGGGACATGCGATGCATTTTTGATCACTTGTAATGTCGTCTTCTCCCCCACCAATCTGCTTTTGCACCAGTGCAGTATTCACCACATTAATTTTAAAACTATATATCACCGACAAGTAATTAGTAAATTAAAGAAGATCGAATTCATACTTGCTGAGTTCTATGGCTTTCTCTAATAAAAATATCTTGTCATGCTCCCCCCACACAATCAATACTTCCTGCATTTCATCATTTTTTATATTATATTATATTATATTAAATTAAATAAATAATCACATGCAGAATCGAGAATATTAATTACCTGTGAAAGAGGAGATATATTGACAGTATCATCCCGTCCAAGCCTCAATTCTCTCAAGAGTTCCAGCTTCTCTTTCCTGTTTTCTGAATATAATTTCTGCACCAACCAAATTTTTTTTAAATTATTAGTGTGTGTGTGTGTGTGTGTGTGTGTGTGTGTGTGTGTGTGTGTATTGGTATTGATTTGAAAGTAACGTAAGCTTCTTCGACTCTCCGACATGGAGAAAACTACTTTTAATTCCACTATCAATAAACCAACTACTCGATTTCTTCTAAAAACAAAAATCTCATTTACGTCGATGATATCATTGAGGAAGAAATCAGGAAGGTATGGAGGACGCCGGAAAACACACAGTCCCAGCAAGGTCCGCAGTTGCCTCGCCGCGCAAGGCAGCATCAGATCCTCGATCTTCTCGCTCTGTGCTCTCCTCATCAGCTCCACGTTGTCTCTCCGCCGCAAATTCACCCCGGAGCTGGCGATCACCACCTTCTCCACCCTCTCAGGCCACATCTCCGACAACCGATACGCCACAAATCCGCCGTAGCTAGTCCCCACAACAAAGTACCTGCGAAACGAGATCGATCAACGTCTCACCATAGATATTAATTAAAATGAATAAAACTAATTAAAAAAAGACCTGCGAATCCCGATCTTTTCGAGGAGTTTAGCTATACAAGCTGCCTGAAAAACCTCGGACCTCTCTGGGGAATTGGAGTAGGAATTACCGAAGAAAACGAGATCGGGGACGTAGACGTCGAATTCTGTAGCGAAGAAGGTGATTTGCGGGCGCCATTGCCATATTCCGTGTGGGCCGAAACCGTGGATGAGGATCAAGGGAGGCTTGGTACTGGCAGCGGGACCCCAGAAGAAAATGGTGGTGCCGCTGTCTATCTCTACTGACTGGGATGAGAGGCCGGCCGACGATAGAGAACGCCGGAGAAAAGCGCCGTACAGGGAAACGATACTGAAGCAGGGGATTCCCATTCTCTTGTATACAAATGAGAAATTAACTTTCAAGAAATGAATTAATGGATTACCCAACCCCGACCCAACCCCGACCCAACCATTATAATAAATACTAATAATTGTCATAAAAGTAAAGAAACTATTTTATTCATAACTAAACTCTTATTTATACGATATAACGATAGAATATAAATTTGCGGATAGAAAAATTAAGTTATCTATCTTAATAAAAAATCTATCTATATGATTATCTACCTTCATGGTCCTATAATAACACTCTGCTTTAAATGATTATCTATACAACAACTATTTTTTTTATTTGGCAAGATGGTTGCTTGAAAATTTCATGAAGAGTCAGGTGTTGGCTCGTTAAAACCTTGACAATAAAATTCAGTGGGAAAAACTTGAGCGAAGGAAAAATAGTACTATAATATATACTTCTCTTTGTTTGTTCTCTTGACGATCGATATGTCTCGTTAAAACTTTACTAGGAAAATCCAATTGGACAAAAACCTTGTGAAGGAAAAAGAGTACGACGTCTCTTAATTCTGTCTAACAACCTCATTAAAACCTTGTTATGAAAAATCGCTTGAGAAAATTCATAAACAAGTCATAAAAAGTATAGTCTGAATTACTTCTCATGTTGAATGCATCACTCGGAATCTTTAAGTCATTGCTAGATCTTGCATGCTATTTTCTCAAATTTTGATATTTGTAATGCCCTTACTAAAAGATCGGTCACATTGTCTTCAATTGATGTTTATATACGATAGTTCAGGATCAAATATCTTTTGAGCATTATCAAACAACCATTAATGGATGTAATATATCTATATAAAAATATTTTCTTTGCTGTGTACTATGACTAAGTAACATATATTCCTTCTGGAAAATATCGAATTTATAACTCAAAATAAAATTTCATATTTTTCAAGTATTTTCATTTCACATTTATATTTTAATTACTTGATAGTTTTAGTAAACTCTTGAGGAGTATCTACTAATGTGAATAAATCACATGTGTCTAGATTTCTTAATCCTTGTAATTAATTTTGTTATTTTATTGAAAAGATAATGTTGGAAATAGAATCTAATTCAATTTGTTACTTCAAATCATTAATGGATTTTTCGGTATATATCGTTGTTTAGTCAACACATTATGACAAGTGAAAATACTTTCTCATAATCGACTTCGAGACCTTTTGAGAAGTTTTAGGTTAAGATTAACTCATATTGTCATATGTCAATATTCAATCACCTTGTTAATGATATTTACAAACTGTAGTTTTATTTACTCATTATTTTTCATATCGACAAAAGATATATTGAGATAAAAATAATTATCAATAATTTTATTACTTTGATCTAATAGTTTTAAGAAAACAAATAATTGTCGAAATTTCATTTCTTACATATGTTTGTTATTCTCCTGGAATAACATTATTTTGATTTATCGATAGTTTTTATTGTACCATATAAAATCACTTCTTCTGGAATTTTTCTCATTTAGTGTAAAAAACTTTTGAATTTATTGGTCTATTACACTTCTAGCGTATTTTATATTTACATGCAAGTAAATAAGATATGGTTCTCTGCATGACGTCGATTTATTTCATAATTTTTAGATAATCGAACCTCTTATGCGGTTTTGCTATTATTTATGTCACGATCTCTTCAAAATGAACAACCTTTTTAGTTTTTATTTTTTAGTTTTTCTATAATTTTTTTGAATGGGATATTGGTTTTTATATTAAAAATCATTTAGATTATAGTGATTTAGACAAGAAAACAGAAATTGTTCTATTAGAACAATTATAAGAGCTAAACAATATATCTCATCTATTAAACTATTATATCAAATAATGTATTTGAAAACTAAAATTTAAACTTCGAATTCAATTCATATTTCACGGGGATTGATTGAAAAAGACTATATATTCTCATTGATTTATATTTAGCATGTTCATGTTCTAAATAATGGAAAACATTGTTTTACTAAAATAAAAATTGAAAAATCCTAGCATAAAAATCTCATTGTTATGTATTCAAGACACTTCAACATAATTTCTAACATATTTTCAATCTCTAGAGATTAAATATAGTGCATTTTTTGCACAATCATACTTTTAATAATAAAATTTGGATCAAGCCAAAAATCAACAATAATTAGTTGATATAATATCTACAATATTTGTTGTAGGCAATATATATTACATTCCCAAAATATGACACATTATTTTTACAATCAATGATTTAACAATTGATTGGAAGTATTTGATAATATATTAGGTCTCTTATGAGACGGTCTCACGAATCTTTATCTGTGAGACGGGTCAACCCTACCGATATTCACAATAAAAAATAATACTCTTAGCATAAAAAGTAATATTTTTTCATGTATGACCCAAATAAAAGACCCGTCTCACAAAATACGACCCGTGAAACCGTCTCACACAAGTTTTTATCTTGATAATAAATCAACCAGACCATTTTACTGATTTTATATTCTGGAAATTATTATCATTAAATATCTTCGCAAACATCACGTTGCAAGTCGTGTTCCCGGAAATATAATCACTTATTAATTCTAGAAAATATAGAGATTCAATCCTATTTTGAACGACTGATAGATCAGGTTTAATAAATCAACACATAAGAATTCTTGAAATCCTAGAGAGAAAAATAAAAACATTCGTGTTGATAGCATATTATAAAAGTAATCAGAAAAGATAGAAAAGAGAGAGAAAAGTGAGTTCAGAGAAACTGAGAACTCCTATTTATAGGATATAATGGTAGAATATAAATTTACAGATAGAAATATTGAGATATATATTTTAATAGAAAATTTATATACATAATCATCTACATTCATATTATATCATAACAACAATAACAATAAAGTAGTATTTTTTTCCCTCCAAAGTGTCCAAATTTGTAGGGTAGATGAGAATTTGATCGTTAATTAGGAGTTTGATTCTCCCTGCTGACGCATTTTTGGACGAGCTTGTCAAACAAAGTTTGTCCAATGTGATTTATATGGTTAACATGATTTGCAGCTTATTATGTTAGTTTGAAGTTTACTCAGTGCTCATCAAAAGATAACGAAGGTGATCTATGCTCATAAAAAAAGTATGCTAATAAATTAGAACTGAAATTTAAAATAGCCTCAGTATTATGATAACTTTAATCTTGAGAATATTTGTTTGATCAACCATATTTCAATTTCAACTTGTGAGTGTTTTGGAATAATTTTCTACTTTTAGACTTACTCTCAAACTAATATAATAAAAAAAAGAAAGAGGAGAAAAGAAAAGGAAATAAATAGAATTTGTTTGGATCATCATTCTTCCAGCCTAATTCGAATCATATATAATGCCCATCAGACTAAAAAAAGGAAGGCATACACGTAATTAAATGACTGGTGTTGGGACCATATTTCTGAGAATGGTAGTAAAAATCTTGCGTGCACAAGTAGTAATAAACAAAAGGGATAGATATGCTTCTTCCCTTATTATTAATTAATTTAATTGCAGATCTGATCTAAAAATACAGTTTCGTCGCCAGAGAGGAAACCCCATGTACTTAGCAGGCAACCGCTCGGCCAAAGCGACTTTGTTTCTTTATATACATATATATATAACAAAAAACCTAAAGAAACCATGCCGTCACACACCTTATTTCTTTGTTAATGTCACGCAAACACAGCCTCAACATTAGAGGAATTCATACACGACACCATACAATACTTTTTAGTACGTATTTGCAAATCGGAATCGAGCAAGATATTTCAAATTAGACAAGTTCGTGTGTGTGATAGATCACCATCAAGTCTGGTAGAAATCGAAGCTGGTGGCATATAGTGAGACCAGGGAAGGGACCTGATAAAAATAAAAAAATTCCATTTATCTCGCTCAACTAAGTCATTCAAGTATAAGAAATATGAGAAACAAGGGATCCCGAATATGAGTGTATGCTCGCGTTTGGAACTCTGCCAATATTCTGATGCAAAGATTCAATCTTTATTTTATGTCGAAGGTTTTCATTCAATCAAGAAAATCATCACCACAATAGAGCAGCCAGGTTGAGTTGAAAATGGTCCAATAATAATGATATCGGAAACAAACCCATATTATCACAACATAAATTTACAATACAAGATCAGGAATTCCACACAGCTTAATTGCTTACAAAGATCCAAAAACAAAAGAAAAAGGAGGAGGCCCGGTTCAAGATCTGATCAAGCACAAGCACAAGGGTTATCCGCCGCCACCGCATCCTCATCACCGCTCCTGAACAACAGATACCCAACCCCAAACCCCAGCACCACCGCAATAAAAACGCCGCCGTTAAACGACATAATCGCCAGCATCAGAAGATACCCGATCGCCGAGTTTATCCCGAATAAGAACGCCCCGGCGTATCTGGCAGGAGCCCACTTTCCGGAAGAGAATTTGGAGGAGATCAAGGGGGTCCCGAGGGTGGAGGACGGTGGCGTCGGTTTCTTAAATTGCAGGCGGCGATTTTCTATGTACTGGTAGAAGACTGATATGAGAAGACAGGCGGTAAGGGAGAGGAGGTAGCTAATCCATGAATCGGTTTTCCAAGAATCGAAGAGTATGGTGACCTTCCTGCCCCAATAAAATGTCATATGCATCATTTTTTTTTAAATTTTTTGAGAGAGAAGTTGAACTGGTAAAACTGATTGATTCTTTCCAGGTGATATGAATGGTTGGTTGGTTGGTTGCTCTTTGCTCTGATTCTCAAGTCTGACCTTTACCTTTTCTTGACACAAGTGTGCAATTTTGATTTTTCAAATCTTCGGGGACAGAAAAGCAAATTCACTCTTTTGTACTATCAAAACTATGTACCTCACGAGTTTTTAATAAATTTATTGCTTCTAGAGAAAATATATTTGAGTCACGTAATTTTTATAGGATTTCTGGATGTCTTTTGGATTGAATAAACAAATAAGTGAGCAATAGATATCACGAATTTCCACTCGTGGGATATATTAATTTTACTCATATTTAATATAAAAAAATAATATTTTTAACAAAAAATATAATAATTTTTTTATAAATGATCCAAACAAATCTGACTTGTGAAATTATTTTACAAAAGTTTCCGTAATATGTAAATTATTTACCCGGGATATCAGTGTCATTCTTGATTTGTTGCGCCATCAGTAAAATGATATCAACTACTAAACAATTTTTTTTTTCATTTCATAAAAAATAATATAAAATGGTTTTATTTATTATACAATTTTTCACTTTTTTTGAACTATTTCGTTCACGGCGAGGCATGGGTGTAAATTGGTTAAAGTAAATATTTCATTTCACGGTTATATTTATTTATTTCAAATGCTTAATAAATTACAAGAAAAATGAAGATGCAGTACAAGTATACAAGTACAATTGTGAACGTAGTAGTACTATTGCGTAACGAATATCTTTAAAAATTGGTTTGTGCGTCACATTCTTCATTTAAATTTGAAATTAATTTAATCATCTTTTGCCATCCGTATTGGATAATGGAGCCGCCTGAGCTTACAGGTTGAAGGTTAGATCTGTGAGGTATAATTTGATACATGAGATAAGAGCGATTGATAAATAATCCTCTGTATCCCACGTTTGATATCATGGACCTGTGATAAATAATTTTATATAGGAATAAAATATCCCTTTTAAGAAATGTGACAATTTTAATCTAATGATAAAAACACCACAAATGACGTAATTACCTTCAATATATAAAAATCCTAAACCCTATTGTTCTCTCATTCACTTGTAAGTAGAAATTAAATCAAATAAATATTTTTATTTATTTTTATATATTATATAATATAATAAGTATATAAATGAACTCGAGATAATTATATAAATGATTTGTATAAATCTCAATAAAGTTATTAGTATCACTCAATTAACCTTAAAAATTTATATTTGACTCGACTCACAAAATCAATTACTTAATTATTATATTATATAATAAATAAAATTAGGTAAAAATAAATAAATCATGCAAGCACTGTCGGCGCATGAACAGATAAGAAATATGAACTCAAGCAACAACTTAAAATTATAAAATTTAGTATGATAAGATTAATTTTGTCATTACAATCTAATATATAAATTTAATCACTCTTATTAAAATCATACCAAACATTAAATATAATATCCTACATCTTATTTATCATTAACTTATCATTATATTGTATAACACATGTTTATCCTATCATGTGTACCAAACTATGCCTAAAGGTATAATTCACATATGGCCAGTACCTAATACTAAATCCAGGCCAAATTAAAATTGGACATTTATGCCAACTTATTTATTGCTGGAAAATGAATAAGGAAGGCCATGTCTGTTTCACATTCTCCAGTTATTACAAATTTACAATTAACATAGAATTTACACAGTTTCTATGTCACATCTTGGTTGTTTCAAATATCAATTGGTTAAAAAACTAGGCTTACATATCATGATATTAACGCATCACTAGTCTGCTATATCAGTTAACTAGAATGAGAGAATCAAATCCAAATACAAACACTTGGTATATGATGAGTTCTCGAGAAGGAATGGTGTTCATACCGTCGTTTAGCTACAAGATTTTTGCCTCCCTTGGAAACATGGATGAAAATAACGAACCCCTTCAAGATATAGAGTTGTTTGCATTTCGATTAGACGTGAAACCTGCATAGAGACGGCATCGATAGATTTTCCAGTATTCAGCACGAACGACATCAACCTGGTAAGAAAAGATATGGTGGGCGAAACAAGAAAAACTCACGGCTCTTCGAAAGGCAAACATCTCCTCTTGACCAGATAAAAGGGAAGTGATCCCTGAGGGTGCACCCCCGGAACTCACGCCACCTTCTGCCAAAACATCTCGCCGAAGCTTAGAACCTTCTGTTTCTGTTTCAAACTGAAAGCTGGAAAAGGAGAACACCAATAATATAAATTTACTTCTTAGAAAATCAGATATTTGCACAAAACAGTTGGGTAACTGTGGAAACTAAATGAAAGGTCCCATACAAATTGTAGGGTGCACGAAAAGCTATATTATATTCGCCAGTGATATGATAACTCAAAATTTTCGTACTGTATAACGCCCAAAGAACTGCAAGTTAAGCAGTTATTGAGTAGAGAAAAGCGTCCCTGCTATCATGTATGGCTAAACAATAAAAAAAGTGGCACTTAGATTGCTAACATATTGACAAGCGATCGACACAAATCGTTCAAGGTTAAGCTGAAGTTTGAACTTAACGTCAGGATAGAGTTAACAACTTAGTTGTCATAACATACAATCATCAGGTAACTAAGATATTAACCTCTCTAAGTCGAACAACGTTCCCTCCTCAGTTCCCTGAAACAATTCTTCAATTGAAGTGGCAACAGAACAGTAGAGGCAGCAATGGTGATTGTACAATTCATCCACGAGGGTGATAAATCTCCGAGCCTGAGAACGAAATTTATTAGCTCATGACAGGAACAAAGTATATTAGAAAAAAACGAAGTCATCAAAATCGGCAAAATGGCTGGAAGAATCATACAAAAGATTAACACTAAAGATGCAGTAAATATGGCAAGTATATTCAGAAACAAATTTCTAAATCTGACTAGCAATGATATTATCAAGCAAGACAGAAGATTATAGACCAGGTAAAACGAAAGGAAAATATTTAACAAACCAGAAGCGTTAAAAGTAAATGTATACAAACATTAAGTATCAACAAAACAAAAACTCAAAAATGGATTTTTTTCAACGCTGGCCATAGATGCATATAAGGACATTTGTTTGCTTAATAAACGCTATGGATACGATTAAATCAACTTCAAATTGTAGAGAACCATGAAACGTACATTAATGCAATTCAAAAAACAAATAGTACCTAAAATAATAGTGATTTTAAGCGACAAAAAGGAATTCCAGCATCCATAGTTAAGTTCTATTAACAAACCATTTGAGATTAGAATGAGATACACGCACAAAGATTCTTACCAACAGATCTAGGCTTCTGACGCTAACAAGATGTGAAAAACAATGTTACCTTATCTCGAATACGCATACTCATAACAGGAATGTCTGATATGAAGACTGTGTGATACATTTTAGCAATGGCAATATAATCAGCTGCTCCAACCTGCATGTATAATTTGCGTCCCAAAAAAAGAACCAATGGCTAAAATGGATAACAATGCCAAGCAAAATAGTTGTACTAAAAAACGACCATGAAAATACGGTTGATTGAAATGATAGAAGCCAGTCAACTTAAAAAAATGTTAGATGTAGTTTTTTTTAATCAGAATTCAATTCAGTTGGTTAATATTAATTATAGATTCACTTTCTTAATTTTAACACCGCGAGCGAAGAAAAAGCCATCGGAAAGATATAACAATTTTTCTCTCACTTTAGGCATGAACCTGACATGGGTGCAGCAATATTACATCGGTTGCATTGCAAGTAGGTCAAACTTCAATTCACTATCCTAGAGTCCTCCCAAAATAAAAGGTGAAATAACACATTCATGAATGTGACTAAATGGGCAACAGGAATAGGAATTTTAAAAGAACAATAAATAGTAAAAGAACCTTTTGTGATGAAAAGAAAAAATATAAAAAATCTTATCTAAAGAAAAGGACATACTGGACGACCACATAGAAATTCAAAACTGAAACGTGCCACCCCATTGCAGCTTTCGGGGACTTCCAAAGTTCTGATCAAGGTGAGAAGAAAATTCACGACTAAAAGTCCAATAGTTCTAAAAAGTTGGCTATAAGAAAGTTGATGTACCTTCCAAACATCACTGGAAGAGTTTGAGAAACAACCTTCCCCCCTAACCGCCCCGTGATCATGCTCCATGTATGTTCATAATCACTTTTTTTTATGTTATTCAGAGGCCAAAAGTAATGAGCCTGAAGATACATTAAATTAAATAAATTCGAGATTGAGGAAAAACACATCTTCAAATATTGACCTCCCTAGCACTCAACTTTTGAATGCTAGAGCAACGGAGTGTGAAAAGGGAAAACTGAAAACAAGGGACACCAAAATAAATTGATTTTACATGGACTAACATACATCAACAAGACTCATAGGATTTGGAAACAATGTAGAACAGTAGGACAAAAAGAGTTACGTGCAAGCTCAAGAGATAGGTCTATAGAAATTCTAGAAGCATTTAAAGGAGCATTAAAAGGGCACATCCTTAATGGACAAAACAAAGTAAAGATAAAAGTTTCCGCGACCAGAAAATGACAATGAGATGATAACGATGATAGCAAGTGCTTATTTTCTGTTCGTTCAATAATAAACTTCTTAACTTTCACTTCCTCCCTTATTGTGGTACTTTAAAGAATATCTGCTTTATGAGAAAAAGGTAGTAAGATATCAAACACTCAGTTTAATTATGAATAAGGAGGAACAAATACATATAGCAAGCTAATATTCATGGACCAACTTACATACGTGAAGGCACCCATCAAAGTTTGCTTTCTAAAGAAAAGGTTATACACAAACTTTCGATTTCTTGCCTGATCAATTGATCTTTGTCCTATCTGACGTCGGTAATCAATATCACTTCCAATAACAACATTTTCACAATGCTCCTCCAATCTGGTCACAAATTCCATGAAGATATCTCTTTGCATGCCATCCTGCAAGAAAAGGAGGAATCGTTGATGATATGTATGCAACCACTAGAGAGGAAATAATTCATGAGCAATTGATATAAAAAAGAGATAATTTTCCCAAAATATTTAAATTGACAAGAACCTGATTTAAATCCCTTGGTGCACGATTACTTGTTGCCACAAGAATGGTTCCTGTACTCAATAATCTACTCAAAATTCCAGATAAAGCCACAATAGCAAATACATCAACTGTCTACAATAGAAAACCAAGATATACTGTCTTAGCTAAAAAGAAGGGCACTGACTTGGTAAAAATTAATCATAAAGAACAAGAATACAGAAGAACAGACAAGCAAACCATATGTGGTCACTAACATACATCATTATTTTGTTGACAGGACACAAAAGTAACGCATAACAGTTCAATAATCATACTAGAAACAGACAGTTCAGCATATCATCAGGACTCCTGTTGACCATGCATCAGATATGAACTAAACCTATTTTTTTGCTCTCGTAACACAAGCAGCACATGCCAGCACAAGATGCTTTCATGGTTCTCACTATGAAGTTAAGATAGTGTAAGACAAAACCTTATATCGAAAAGATCAAATTCAACGTGGAACAAAAATAAATAAAATAAAAATCAGAAAAAAATCAAAAGTCAAACCTGTATTTCATCAAAACAAAGAACACTTGCCCCTCCTTGACGTCCTCGTCCATTAACAAGGAACTTATCAGCCACAGCTGGAAGAATATTTTTCATCATCATCTCTTGTTTATATCTTTCTTCTTCAACTAACCATTCTTTAATTTTTGTTTCAAATGGAAGATTAATAACCCACTGAGAAATGCTAGATTGAATAGATTTTTCTGTTTCTTGACTCTTCCATACTTTATGCATACAGTCATGTACTTGAAGCATAGCCTGACAATGACAAATTACACAATTTTTAAAAGTGCTTATAAGTGGTAATAATGAAATGAAGACGTATTTTAGGATAAGCTCGATGTCTCTTAAAGTCCCATATTTACCCAACCATATTTCTTCACATTCATCACATAAGTTTTGCTTATAAATTTGATATTTATTCTCTTTCACCATGAAGCCCAATATAATCAGGGAAATGGCATTACACACTTAGACATTACCAGACTAGGAATTATAAGAGTCCAACATCGACTAAACTAAAACGAAATAACTGGTATATACCATGTATTATATATTTTCAAATGTATTTTGGCAAACCCAGGAACAGGAAAAATCTATAAAAGGCCCACATTCAATCCTTTCAATGGCCTAAAAGATATAGAATTTGCAACAAAATTAATAAAATAAATTTTTTTACCAACCAGGAGAGTCATTTCAAAAAATGCATGGTTGGTTATTTGTATATAAGAAAGGATGATACTAACTTATTTGTCACCTTTTGTAACATATCCCATACTAAAATGTGTTTTTCATATGCTAGTGTAAGTACATTACAGAAAGTGCAAGGAAGCACTAGCCTCATGAAAGTGAAACCGTTTTCGATGTTGAACAATCCCTTCTGTGGCACCGTAGAACATATCCATGAGCATTGTCTTCCCTATGTAAAATACATTGATTTAGTTCCATAATGACTAGAGTGGGCAAACAAATCTCTATTTAAAAGATTTTACAGGAAAACGCAAGGACTACAAAAGCATTATACTTCTTCAATAGTTGAGGATTGAGATAGAAGTCAAGAGATCATTAAGCGAATTCAATGTAGAAGAAATACATAACATATATGTAAGGGCAATAGATGAGATTGAGAAATTTGCAGCGAACCACTTCCAACATTTCCAAATATGTATAGTCCTTTTGGGGCAGGAGGAGCAATTGGGCGCTGGCCAACCAATGAATCCAACCTCCTTTCTCTGTTTAGATAGGACACCCATTTCCCTACGCCAGGTTCAACATTATCACGTTGTCTGCTGAGTCAACACACACTTCATTATGACATGAACGAATGAGAGGAGAAGGCAACGAAGAGGCAATATATTCTAAAGAATTTAAAATATGACAAGCTAATACCAAATGAAAACATACTGCAGCCTAGTCGCCTATCCATGAAGCCACTCAAATTCTAGCAAAATAATCACGAACGCTTGATTTTTAACCTTGGATGTACAACGATGGAATGAATATATAGATATATGGAACCTTTTAAATCAGATAATTTTACATTGGCCCTCATCCAAAGCATTCTGGAACCATTAACCAAGTCCTGCTCAAGTATTTGAAATTTTAACTGATGCCACAATGCATGAAGAATTTGATTGTAACTAGAGCCGAAACATCAAATGGGATTTCTTGTCACAAGCAACAGAAAAGTAAGATTGTTATCTCTATTGGACCGAAGAAACCGTACTAAACAAACCCAAAACTCGAAAATGAAATAGACATTCTGAAAATTAGTCTGGACAATGATTAAGTTTGCATTCATTCAAATAATGTTTGTTTTGTTCTCTGTTTGGCTAGATATCTCAGTATACACTAGTCCAAAGAAAATCAAAATAAAAGGCATGCAAATTGTTATGACTACCTACAATATATGTAGGCTGGTAAACATGTAAAATTCTCAATCTACTAGTACAGAAATTTTTTACTGCAAAGATAACCACATGCATATGAGTTGTGACATGCACCAAGGCAAGCAGCACACAATGACAACAGCATCATAAGGAATCGCCTCACCGTGGCATCCACATCTGGAAATAAGCATGACGCCTTTTCACATATGTTATCACTCCTCTCTGTTGTTTCGCTTCTGCTTCCTCTATCAAAAGCTTCCGTCGAGCATTTTCCCGGTCCTCTTCCCATTTCGCAAGGTTTGCCTATGAAATATGCAAGGACACAAAAATAAGAAAGCACGGGCTACATGAATATAGGATTTATGTAATGCATCATCTAAGGCAAAAGTCCCACATGGAATTCTTCCATTTCTTTCTCGTATTGACACAACCTCCCAAGTAAATTATCCAGTTCAAGAGCAACCTTTTCCTGGTAAGGATCGTGTTGCAACTTCCCTTGATTAACTAGGCTCTTATAATGAACAAGGGGACCTGCAACAATAGTGTAAATGAAACGTAAGGATAATTCATACAAAAACTTACTTAAGAAAACTACATGGTGAAGGCTACCAAAGACTTGAACGCCTAAATCCAGGAATTTATGAAAACTCCATCCGGGTATGGACGAGAACAATTTTATTTGGTTCCGAGTCTCATTTCTTTTTGATAAAACAATATTAACATTTTAAAAAAAAAATCAATCAAACACTTGGTAAAGCTTGCCGGGTATTAAATTATACACAGTCTATGATCCCCGTATATCAATCAATAATATTTAATTTAGATTTAAAGAAAAATAAAAAAACACACACACTAACCAGGACGCTTGGAAAGAGAAGAGTGCGACCGATCACAAAAGAAACGAAGAAGACGAACACCAACTACAGTAGGCCGATTAGCTATGGGGCAAAGCATTTTCAGATTTTTATCAGCAAAAAATTTCATCCCTTCCCTCTGCAATCTTCAGGTGTCTGTTCTGTTCCACAGTTGATTCGGAATAAGGAATGAACAATTAAAAAAATTGGGCAACCACAACCGGAAATATCGCACAAAAACAAAAATTTTAAAGTTAATTGAATATGTTAAATTAAACTCTTATAATAATGAGAAAATCATGCATATTTTTTTTTATTATTACAACATACGTGGGAGGAGTGATCGAACCTGAAGAATTGGTTAATCCGGCAGGAGGTGCACGTCCAAGTGTATTTTTCGGTCATGTTCTTTACATTTTTCATTGTTATCTCTTTGTTATATTTTTGTTGTTTATTAGATTTAAAATTTTCTCGGGTCGAAAATATATGTCGATTGTGATACTTCGTTATTTATAAGATAACCTATCTTTCATGTCGTCAATGCTCCGAGTGTTTCACACATTTAGAAATTGATAAATAAATAAGAAAATTAATAATTAGAAGAATAATAATTAAGAAACAACATCAAGATTAAGCCGAAGTGTGAGCACGAGAGCTTGCACAAATATACAAAACTGGATGGAGAGCTACATTCGACATCTAAAACTCAAACTAAATTTCTTTTTTTATGGTTCTTGATACAATGCAACAGTATAAGAAGAAAAGGAAACGTGTAAACTTCTTCGTAGAAAACGGCCCAACGCGTTAGTGTGATATAAACTCGTGCATATTTTAAAAGGGATAATACTCATTTTCGTCCTTATTGTTTACCGCTTTTCCCATTTCAGTCCCTCTTCATTCTTGACTGCTTAAGTAATCCTTCAAGTTTACAAAATTTTCCCGAATTGGTCCCTGTCGTTATGTTGACGTTAAGATTAACGTTGACTGACATCATGTGCCTTTCACATGATCATTTCCTCTTAACCAGGCCAACTCCTATACACCAATGACCATCTTCTTCATACCAAAATGGGCTCCAAAACTCATAGCGAAAATCTCCAAACACCCATCCTGGATATTCCACAATCAAGAAATTTTGACTAAATTCAATCAGCAGAAAACATACATCAAGTCGAATAAAAGGAATCACAAAGATGATGAGCTACCATTTTGAAAACCCATCACAGGTACTAAAAGGCAAGAGAAGAAACTGCATTTACATAGCTAATCGTCGAGTTTATCTTTGGTTGTAGAGGGAGGAAAGAGGGGTTGGCGGGGATCTCCTTCACTCTGTTGCTTTAAAAAGTGCTGGCTTCCGTACACCAGAGTCAGGTAACCGAATGAAAGAGCTCCGGCAACAACCACCGCCGATCTCATAGAGTTTTTCATCACCGTTCCGGCCATCTTCTTCTCTTCTGGAGTCTTCTTTCTGTGGTTAATTTGACCCATTCGAAAAAAAGGTCGAAGTTTTCGAATATACCCTTATAAAAGAATTTTTCAATATTAATATATTCATCAACGATATTAAATATTTAAATATAATTAAATAATAAATACACAATTAAATATAATTTGTTTTCAATTTTATTTTTAAAATTTAAATTAATTTGATATATTTTTAAAATATAAACTAAATTTGAGTATCTCTATTGGATTTGTCATATCATTTTATTTTATTTTATTTTAATTATAATTTTGAATTTTATGTTATTTTATATGTAATAATCACGGTTCTATCATATATTAATAAAATATACAAATTTATATAATATTATATTTTTCTATTTTTAAAAAAGTGTCATTGTGAACTTTTTATATATTAATTTTCCATTTATTATTATTAAATTTAATAGAGATATTGAATTTTAAAAATATGTATTTTATTAATTTCTGTAGAGGAAGGAAACTTCATTTTAATATATTATGTTCCATTTTATTACTTTGTGAGAAAATTCATTTTTAATCGACTGCCTTCGCAAAGAAAGATCATGTGAGAGTCACATGATCTGGGTCAACGTTAATCTTAACGTCAACATAACGACATGGACCAATTCGGGAAGATTTTGTAAACTTGAAGGATTACTTAAGCAGTCAAAAATGAAGAAGGACTGAAATGGAAAAAGCGGTAAACAACAAAGACGAAGATGAGTATTATCCCTATTTTAAAATGTGAATCTGTATCCTCGATTGTGGATGTCTAATACCTTAATCAAGTTGTTCTTGCAAGGCCAGAGGAATGGACGGTCTCCATGATGTGCCGTCTGGGCTGTCCATGATTTGTGATGCCCACAGCTGCCAAATCCTTTCGACTCACATCTGATTTTTCGTATTCTTTATTTTTTCTGGTATCATTCCTCTCTTCCATCTTCTGCAAAACTTCATCTTCAGTCAACGAACATAATACCTCAGCTGCTGCAATGCCTGGAATATGTATTAAAAGTTTACTAAAATCACGTTCCTTCACACCAAAAATAAAGAAAATAATGAATCTGACGGCAAGACATGAAGTTTGGAAACTGAGTAACACATTAATAGCTACACTCATAATGAAAAGAAGCGATATCACTTTAAGAAAGCAAATCAAATAATTTTAAGCAGTAGAAGCGCAGCGATGAGCAGGAAGACTCAACAAAACATCAATGCAATAAGTGCTTAAATAATCATGCGAGCTGAGCTGAGACCGTTTTGACGAGTTTGTAACTCATTTCATAGACCAACATCAAGAACTAAATAATATTTTAATATTGACTTCAAAAAATTTCACTTGTTAGGAAAAGACCGACCTTAAAAAATCTACAACCCATATAAAAGAAATTATTTAACACTTCTTCTAGGTAGAGGTGATCACGGTGCGGTTTTGCGGTTTTTTTAAAAAAATTCAAACCGAATTGCCATATGCGATCGGTTAGTATTTTGAAAAATTAATCGTAGTTTTACATAAAAAAAAATCAGCCTTGCAGTTTTGAGCGATTTCAAGCGGTTGCAGTCGGTTTACGGTTTTTTAATGAAAACTATTAGAACATATATTCTAATTTATTTGAAAACAACAACAATATATTGTCTTCAAATATAAAATATAGTTCAAAACATATATAGATCAAAATAAATAAAACAATAATTAGGATTCAAAACTAAGTTGATAATTTAACAATACAACACATTCACAACAAAAATGACATTTACACTATTTTATCCTTTTTTTATTTTCAAACTTCAAACAAAATATTGTAGCAAAAGAAATAAATACTTTAATAAAATATTAATATGAAGAATAATTAAGAAAAAGATAAATTTTATTTGTAAGAGTAATAATTTTGAAGAGAGTTGGAATATAATGAATGATGACTTCTTTATTTGAATATGTTGTTTACAAATTATTATAATTTAAAGCCCAATATTATGACAAGCGATTTAGCCGATGCGGTTCGGTGCGGTTCTTGACAAAAAAAATAATCGAACCGCGTATACGGTGCGGTTTATGATTAATATTTTTAATCGTGATTTTTATAAAATATTATGAAAAACGATGCGGTGCAATTCGGTTCGGGCGATTAATAAAAAAATTTGATCATCTCTACTTCTAAGAACACCTTACGTGCGAGTTTTTTTTATAATTTCCAACTGATAGCAGAGATGAAGAAGAGAGTCGGAACGATTTTCTCAACAAAGAAAGTACAGGTAGAGAACCCCATCAAAAGCACCGTAAACACGGGCGTGGCCCATGTGGCTGAGATCGTACGCGGTGACGCCACAGACATACATCCCGACTTTACTCTCAACTTCAGGCATCGCATCGGACAGCCACAGAATCATCTTTCTTAGAATCATGGCTAGAAGTGGTCGATGAATGATGAGAGTGGGAATTGATTTTAGATGCGAAGGCTCTGCGATGTGAAATTTGACAAATTATGAAAGGATTAAATTGATATTTGAATTTTTTAAATAAAAAAATAAAAATAAAAATGTGTATTGGAAATTTTTTTTTAAAAAAAAACAAAAAACAAAAGTGTAATATTAGTATCATATAAGGGTAAAATTGGAACAAAAAATTGATGTCTTTCGTATGTGATTACTATCATGCTCTCAATCTTAATATAATAGAACATATATGATTCCGAATCGAATATATTTTTTGAAGTTAGCATCAAAGTATTTTAAATTTGGTGGTAGGAAATCTATAGATCGAGTTGATATTCAAGCCGCATTATTTGTAATTTGCATAATTGCACGACTCAAGATTTAATCATTTTCTTCTACCTTGGATTCACTCTTTGCCCTATTATTTACTGCTTGTATCTGATAGTTCTACCTTAATGCATCCAAAAAATGTCGGGATAGTTGACACTGAAATGGGTTATACAAATTGTTTTTTCCAATACATTTTTGGTCCAATTTGTCACATAACAAGAAGTTGTTCGCTCCACTTTCAAGCAGAGCAGACAGACACCAAGAATGCACTCTAGCATTAACGAAAAATTTATTGACTGTGCCGCAACCGAAATAATTGACAACGGTCTAAACTATCCATGTTGCAGGCACTCCATATACCACATCCAATGAAAACATGTTTGTCAGCAGTCACCCTTCCTCGTCAGGCCATCCAACACACCTTGTCTGGGAGACCAAAAAGTTAAAACAAACTTTAATCAACATATCATCAGAAACTGGATATCGTTGGAGATGGGATGCTACTGTCATTCTAAATAGTAAAAAAATGTCCATTTTTGTGGCACTCAAGGTAGATTGACCTTGGCCTGAGTAACTACAGCAAAGACGGCTGTCATCTATATAACTTGCTCGAACACCCATCATCCATGACCCCACTGAGATATCATCATGAGCATAGGCCTTTAAAGACGCGCTGCTTATGCATTATATAAATCCACAATTAGAAAAGGCCAAGCACACTCAAATGCTATATTCAGTTGAGGCATAAAATCTAACCAGTTGATATTAATATATTCGGCCAAATTTTTCGTGATTATAAAGATAGAACCAGCTGCATGGCGAAAGTACCTGAAATAAAGTTATGGATTGTAAGAAACAGCCTGAAACAAAGAAATATGCAAAGAGAAAAAGAATACAATTCTTGAGATTAAATTGGCCCATTTACGATTTCTGATCACCAAATTTCCACCATTCTGGTTCATACCACGGTTTTCCCCTGAAAAACAGACAATATATATTAAGTTTAAATAATTTTTCTCATTCTGTATCCATTCATTATATACTACCATAAAACTACCCTTCAACTAGTTTTCATGGTGCAGTATCAAATTAAGTAAGTACATGATCTCACAAGTACAAAGCTGATTCATGTCACACACTCGATGCATGTTTCTGTCCAAATAACCACAAGATTTTTAACATGTTATATAATGATACCTATGTCCATCTGAACTATTAAACTAAGTAGAAATACTAAGCACCAATTATGAGAAGATAAAATTTAAACAAAATTAAGCTTAGCCAGCCCAAAATATGTTGCATTACTCTTCTGATACCACTTCCCCTGACTTCATGCAACCAATATAAGCACTGTTGTGATCATGACGGCTTTGAACAAGTTCAATCAGACCATCTGCAGATAAGATTGATTTTAATTAAGTAATCATTCTACCCTATGAGTTGCATATTCAAATAAATATACGATGTCTGAAAAATTTACCCATATTAAGATCAATATTGTCGTCAACTTTAACATAAAAATCTGCATCCCACATCTGGACTGCTGTACTAAAGAAAAATTTTGCTTTCTTCGACAATTCCTCTTGAGCCTCCTCATGACGATCCTAACAAAATAATAACAAAAATCACTTGAATTTGATAGATGTGTGCTATGGCGATCTATAAACACACATGAGTGAGTGTGTCTGTGGTAAAGCCTGCCTACTTCCCATGGATCTGAATTCTCTGAAGATGGCTCAGCAAACATTCGCCACATTCGCCCCAACCTGAGCCCCAAACCGCTGATAGAACAGCTCATAGAAAACTATTTTCTACGTAAATGTTGAACATATATCACATATTGACTCCCTAGCAGCTTAACCCTCGTGGAAGAATACGAGAGATCTCGAGTAACAACATAAATATTCTAGACATAAAAGATTATTAAACATCAGCAACTGATATGGCATCAAAAATAATTTCATGGTGTCATATAATGACTTACAAGAATCAAAAAATCATTTGTCACATGATTTTCCTCATCAATATTGCGGTCCAAGCTGTCACCACGATTAGGGCTGCAAGATCCAAGTTATGGACTGATGACACAATTCCTTTAGTTCATGAATGGATCATGATCTTGCATTACACAAGACCAAGAAAAAAAATGTAAAGAATAGTTTGTGTGTAGAAAGACAGTTAAGAAGCAAAAGACAAAAACCTTCTACCAATTACAAATCGCAAAACAATCCCTCTTTCTTCAAGCTTTAATAAAGCATCAGCTGCAACCAAAATAGAGTTCGTCCATGTTACTATGTTTGCACAAATCTCACATTCAAAAAGAGAAACAAGTTTGCAAATCTGTCACTTTGGATCTCTGTATCTTCTTATAGAGCAAACGGTAAAATATTTTCACAAAAGCTGAGGCTCCAAGTCTCTACTATATAGAGAAATGTTTTGAAGGTTTCTTTCCATCAACTGACAGATCAATGCCAATTTCAAATTTCATGGCATGACTAGATCCTTTTTGTGCAAAACAAGGGTTTTATGTCCAACTAACCAGGTGTACATATCACAGTGATGATAACGAAAAGTTTAAAAATGCAATTGTTACTTTTAGTTAGATTTAACCTGTGACATCACTTATTTAATGCCAATGAAAATATATGTCAAGCCACGATTTAAAAAAAATAAGCAAAAATTTAATGGCTATTTAACAAAGAAGAAAGCCAAGTATTACAGGAAGCGGGAAATAAAAGATGTAAAACAGTAAAAAGAAGATTCCCGAGTAGGGAAATGCAAACTTATATTAGGAAGTTAGAGTGCAAAAAGCACGCATGCTTGCAAAATAGACAAAGCACTTCATCAATCACCGGAAATAACCTTTGGACATCCAAGATCCTCTGATGATATTGCGTCGCAACCGACCCCCAAAACCAGTATAAACTCCAATAACAGCAAGCAACTTTTTATTAGAAGAAGGCCTTATCTGCTGCGACTGATTCTTAAGGTACCCTTCACTCTTAGCTAATGTCAACTCCATCTCTACCTCAACAATTCTTCTCTCCAATTCCCTAAAATTGTTATCATAATAAGCCCAAAAAAATCATAGCTAAAAATTAATTACTACCATGTAAACATTCTAATTTTTATATGCAGTTTTAAAAGAAGGCCGTAATACACATACTTGCATCCAAGTACCAATAGTTTATCATCCACCGTAAGCACTTTAGGCCGCTGCCAAATAAACCATAAATATTCAATGGATTAGAATGCATACGAGATCACCATCAATGGAAATATACTTGAAGGTTTGAATGTAGGCATGAGAAGTTGGGAACTCTCACCGGTGGTTTATTTCACAACCCACCAGCCAATATATGAAAATTTGGAGTCAACAATTTTCAGAAGTCTAGTCAGTATAACTCTAACCAGCTTAGGGATAAAAGAGCAAAAAAAAAAAAAAAAGAATGACATCAGTCCCTTCATGGGAACTCAGTCAGGCCTGTGTAGTGATCAAGGTCACAACTTTTTGAGGCCACGTAGCATGCTGTAACATCTGAGCATTTCGACAAGGCTTATTAAGAGATGAAGTTCTATCATTGCAACCTGTAGCTAGAAGTGGAGGGTTTGCACCCTCAGTCAATAGCATCTTCTAATCACAACTTCAAAAAATCAATCTTTATTTGGATAAATAATTTAGTGAACAATTATTCAAAGCACGGTGAAGGAAAATCTGAAATTGCTGAAAACCAAATTCCATCTAGTGTTCCACTTCAAATAAGCATATATAGATTTGTTTAAAAATAATGAATGTAGTGGAAAGTTGTTATGGAATCAATAATTTGTACTCAATTTCTTCATATTTTACAACCTTCGCCTGAATCACCTCTGAACTTGGCTTACATTGTCCCCATCGATTTCGAGGGAGAATAAGAGGTAAGAAAGAAACTTTACAAAAAGAAGATTCGTTCAAGGAAATTCACACCTGACCAGAGATCTTCTTCAACAAGCTAGCCAGTAGCATTCTGTTATCTGCATCTTGCCACAATCTAAAAGAACAAAAAGATCGATCAACAAACAAATTAAGTTATAGGACAAAAACAAAATGTAGAAAAACTACCGACCTGCCAGCAACGTAGAGCCAAGCAAGGCATGAGATGAAAGCCATGAGAAGAGACGACTTCGAGGCGCTGGAAGAATTCTTCGATTTCGATCGCCTCTCCGATTTCGTGGTCACCGGCAAGCTGCTATCCATATTCCGATCGAATTAAAATTCCAATTCAACAGACGAAAAACATAAATAAAGACAGGGTATTTTCCATTTGGCAGACTCTCCTGTGATATTTTGCACACTCCACATTGATTTATATTTTGGCATCGCACCCTTTGGGTTTTTTTAATTGGAAGATTTTTGTAAATCTAAACTATTTGTGTTTTTTTATATCCATATCATTTTTCGACTATGTAAAACATCGAGGATGCATTGGTCAAATTTATCAGTAATATTTCTCGAATATAAAGATCTCGTGGTGCGAAAAAAACTGTAAATTTCTTGTTTTCTTCCTTCATCCAAATATGATAAAATCATACTTATAATCAAATTTAGATAACATTTTTGCATTTCTTATGTAATTGATTAAATAATATCTACTAAGTATGAAATACCCATCTCAAACTTCATAGTTTTATTAATCTTTTTAATAATGAGTTTGGGTTTGTTCTTTTTGATTTCTTACAACAAATCATGGAATGACGTATTGTGATATTTTCGCTTTGATTAAACCAATGTTTAAATATTTCTTGATAACAATATGCATATCTTTTTTATTATTTATTTTCATCGGTATAGACTTACATATGACGAACTCATATTCCTTGTCTTCCTTTATTTCAAGGTTGGCTTGGAGTTGGTTCTTGTCTCACCATGCCAAAAGATCTTCATTGTGGTTTTTTTTATCATTTTCTTGACATCTTCTAAAGATACTTTTGATTCAAATTCTACATCCTTCTAGAGTAAAGCTATCTTGAGAAATTCTATTTCCTATGGTCGAATGTTTTGATTTGTTCTTAATTTGAGCATTATTTCTCCAAACAGTATAGGATTTTTCATTCTTGTGTTTAGAAATTTACCTTCACCACCACGCTTGCTGCGAAACCAGATTATCAATTTCTATAAAATACTTCTCTTAGTCTTTGAACTATGACTTTGTAATCACACGGTGTTGTGAACATTAATCTTATTATAGTGTCATTTTCTTGTGTATGAGATTTAAACATTTGTAAAAAATTGTATACCAACAAAATTTCAACTCATGTATCATGAAAATAAAACAATAATGTTTATCATGAAAATAAATAAGTAGTGTTTTCACCTTGTACTAAAGTGTCTGTCCAGAACCTCCGATTAATATTTTCGTCCTTTGATCCCTTTACATAAGATAAAGATTCGTTTGGAAAAGTCTCGTTAGCAATTCGAAGTAATTTTTCTTCGAATTGTTTTGAGAAGAGAGAGAAGGAGAAAGAAGGGAGAAATTCATCTATTATTTCTTTAAAAATATATTTTCGGGTATAATCGGGCTTGAAAAACAGTTTCTTCCACTCGCTCCAGTTTACATCCTTTAATCCAATCAGAGGGTTTTTGCTTTCAAAAAGTAGATGACGCGAGGCTCGTCTGGCCAGAGTATCTAGATTACCAAAGACATATTTTCTTATTAGCATTTCTTTCCACGCACTTGGTACTCTAGCGAAAAAAGTTGCATTGTTTTATTTTCTTCTACCCCTGAATTACATCTATATTTAGTTAATAACATAATGTATTCATCTACTAAACATATGTCATGTAACTCATGACTATACAGAGCTTTAGTATATTTATTTTTCTTCTCTGTATCTTAATTGTTGAAATAATCTTTATCTATGAATTATGATTTAAATAGGGTATATATTATTATTGCTATCTCGCCAAGAAATTCTCCTGCTAGGACTGTCTTTATGATTTCTACCGAAATCATGTCCGAAACAATTTTAAAAGTTGATGAATTCTTTATGATCTCACAAGACTCATTCTAAAAGTTGATGATTTATTCTATGTTGAGATCAAATGTTCATGCTATGATTTTCATAGCCAATGTTCAATAATCTATGAGATCTCCTATGTTTTTTAAGTCCAGTACATCAAAGTTAAGAATAACTTCATAAGGATCTAATTGCTCCAAAACAGATTTTCATAGGGTGCTTGGTGTAAGAGAATTATTAGACTTTTCCTTGACCTGGTTACTGTTGAGGGTACTTCTCTACTAATTTGAAAATCATTTCGGGGCCCTCCAATGTTTGTGTCATAGGATCTCGCATTTTTCTTGGTGGTTCTTTTATTCTGCTAACTAAAGGTTCTTCACCACCCCCAGTTGTGTTCTAGATCTACAAACTTAAGATTTACAAAAAAAAAAAAAAAAACTCTGCTAAGTCTTGTGGATCATTCATACCAATCTTTTCTATAGTTGTCATCATATTATTGTCTTTTATATGGCAATTTTGATGAGATTGATCGTTTTATCATCGTCTTTTAAAGGTTTTTGTATCAATTTAGTATTCCCTCTTTGGTGTAATAATGGTTCTGTACCAAATGATAATAATAACATTTTTTCCGTGATCATTTTACCAGAATTGAGTTGTTGTTCTAGATATTGGATTTTTATTTGAATATTTTTAACACAAATTTATTTTTGTATTTCAACTATTTCTTCAATTTTAGGTGGTACATAGTATAGCTGATTGTCATAATTTTGTATCGTTTTTTGGACCAAAAAATACCATTTAATTATTTGAATTTTGAGGAGATAATCGATATAAAATGATGAATAATACCAATTATGAGATCAATAATATATAATAACAGAATTATATATCCGACTTACAAAACTAAGATTATTCCCAATAAAAATATCCTGACAAAAAACACAAACCCCCTGATAAATGTAAACATTTTTTCTTTCTTGTACTCGTTCCTTATTCACAAAGCATACGCATTCATCAATAATTTAACCAAAAAAAAATGATTTTTAAACTTAATATCGATTAATAATTCATGATCGACATGTCAATATAGCTGAAATTTTTACAATAATTAAACAGAGGATCGGATAAAAACAAATTTCACACACTTAATCAAAATGAGCGGCTACCTCATAAACTATGGCCCTAAAATGAAATAATTAAGATACACAACATAAAAGAACACATTGAAGAAACACTGCCCAATCACAACCTAAACATTATTTCACCAACCAAAAATAAAAATAAAAATAAAATTTGGGGAACCAATTATGATGAGATTATTGATTAATGGGTATGTTCGCAACTAAAAACATTTATATTCACTCACGTAATATAATAATAGTTAATTCATTAATGAGTATATATATATTTTTATTCGTGAAACAGATTAATATTAAAAAATAATATTTTTGATACTAAATATAATTTTTTTTATATAAATAAAATATATATTTCAAATAATCGATGAATATCGTATCACATGAATTTTTACGTAAATTAAAATGATAAATAAATGAATTCCCAGAAACTTCTCTTCGCTTCAATAGTCAATCCAATTTTTTCTTAGAGAAGGATGGCGATTCTGTACGCGCTAGTGGCGCGTGGTTCCGTGGTGCTCGCCGAGTTCAGCTCCGCCTCCACCACGGCGAATTCCATTGCGCGCCAAATCCTGGAGAAAATCCCTGGAAACAACGACACCAACGTTTCTTATTCCCAGGATCGCTACATTTTCCATGTCAAACGCACAGATGGACTCACCGTTCTTTGTATGGCGGACGACACAGCTGGACGTACGCGAAAAGTTTTCATCTTTTTCTCGATTTTATTATCCTTAAAATTAGCTTCACAAAGATTGCCTCTCGCCGGAATTTGGAGATGGATGCTATGCTTTTTTTTTTTTTTGTTTCAGAACGTGGAAATAATTTGAATGCGATTCATGACTTAGCTTCTCATCTCTGGCTGCACATATGGATCTTGAATTGTCTAGTATTGTTCGAGTCTTGAGGTTTTCAGTTATGCCTAATTTTTTTGGGCATTGATACTTCTCTCTTTGGGTTTAGTTTTTATGTCACCAGCTACTAGATATTTGGTTTGGCATTTGCTTAGGATTTGGTATTTTTTGCAATTAATTGTGAAAATGCCTGAAGCAGCATGATAGCATTGGTTGCTATTTGCCATTCTGTTTTTGTAATTACTTCTAATTTCTATTCAGTTGTGCATCCTAATCTGAATAATTGGCAGTCCCAACACTCGCATCATTGCAATGAGGTTTTTCATGTTATTTGGCAATTTCATGATTTATATGTCCCGCAACCTTTATTATGTGCTTGAGCAAACCTTTTTTGTTATACTCTGACACCTATGCAGGAAGAATTCCTTTTGAATTTCTTGAAGACATTCATCAAAAATTTGTTAGGACATATGGTCGAGCTGTATTATCTGCACAAGCTTATGCCATGAACGATGAATTTTCAAGGGTCCTCGGCCAGCAAATGGATTTTTTCTCCAATGATCCAAATGCTGACAGGATAAACCGGCTAAGAGGTGAAATGAGTCAGGTAACTAAAGAAATTGGAATCATAAACAGGGGATTCGTGCTCTTGTTGAGATGTCTTCTTAGATTTCTTTTTTGCACCAAGTTTGTTGAGATGTCTTCTTAGATTTCTTTTTTGCACCAAGTTTTATCCCCCCAAAAGGTTTACAGGACATTATCGTTTTAAAGTTTCATTGTTTAAATCATACCAATTCCGACCAGTCGATCACTTAATGAATGGTGAAATACGTTAGATGTTTGATTGAGAGTTCTCTAAATGTAATAACAAATGAAACTAGATTATGACTAGTGTACGCATATTTCCATGCCAATAATTTGCAAATTCTTTTAGATTGGGCCATGACCTGCAGGTTTTCTGGTTGGAACTAGCAGGTCGAAGGATAGGGATTTCCAAGCCCTTAATCATAATCCGCCCTTGAAATGGTGGTTTATGCCTTATGGTAACCATCGTTCCAGTTCGAACTTTGATTTTTAATTTTATATTAAAACTAAACAAATAATTATCAATAATATTTAACCATCCAAATTTTAAAAACTAAAAAAAGTTTTAAAGACTTAAAATTTTGAGCTTAAGTATGAAAAAAAGATTGAAACTTAAATCAGAAAAAAAAAACTATCATCAACTAGAATTTAATTCTGCAAATTTAAAAGGGAAAGAACTGCTTGAACTAAAAATTTAAGTTACCCACGTATCCTCATACGATGTAGAGGAATCAAAGCTAATGTAGTTTTGTGACTAAAAAATGGCGTGACTTGTCAAATTCACCTTGCTTGCCATTAAGAAGTGCCTTGCCTTGTATTTGTTTTGCGGCTGTTGTCCAGTCATTGAGGAATGCTTGAGAGGAATGGTTAAACATCTTCCCTCCGACAAGTTTTCTCCAGAACTAAAAATTTGTCCACGGCAACTCTTGAGACAAGGCAAACTTGAAAATCTTCTCAGATCTTTTGTCCAATGCTCTTAGTAACAGTCAGGTTTTTGTAAGTTTAGAAAAGCTACTCATGCTGCTAGTAATTTATGTTCATGTAGACTAACACACCCCCATGCTTTAAACAATACTTTTTCATAATTATAATGTAAATGTTCTCTAATATTATGTAGGATAATGAAGGATTAGGAGAATAGTTATCTGTAATCAGAACTACAGCATCATAATATATGGTTAACTTCCCTCACAAAATATCAAATTTAAGCCTAGGATCTAACGCAAAATCAAGTAAATAATTTCTGGAAGGTAATAAAGATATAATATCTTACTCAGCTTTCATTTTTAAAACAAAATCAGATTGAATTTCATCATTAGTCTTCATTTAAATGCAATGTGACAACAATTCGTTAGAACTTGGATAATTTTTTTTAAAAAAAAGAGAATTTCAATAATAAACTATAGATAATTGTTCATTAAAGTGAATAAAACTTTTAAAATCTTACAAACAGTACTAAACATATCTGTTGGTGGAAAAATAAAAAAGATCTTGTTATAATCTGTACATTCAATTCCAATGGGTTGGGACATGCCTTAATTTAATATTCTAAAATTTTTAGCCCACTTTGAACACAAATTTAAGACACGATATATGTTTCAAAGTAATAAAAAAACTATTATCGTTTGATGGGTGACATACAAGTTTAACAGCTTCAATACCAGCTTTGTCAAATGATATTGAATTTTTTTAAGTTAAACAGTATTCTTCTAATACTAAAAAATTATTTGAGAAATGTTGTTGACCGGCTGCGCTTCATCGATCATTATATGAATTAACTTTTTGGATTGACCAAGAATAGTCAATCTAGCGACTATTAATACCGATTTACGAACAGTTTGAATATGATCACCCTGAACATTAGAACATTGAGAAACTTTATGCAAATCTATTCTTTAGTTAAAGATTTTTTTACCTGCCTGAACTAATCTTTTATAGTGTGTACGAGTGTTGTTCGTGGAAGACGTTTTGCAGTGGAATTTATTACCCTCCAACAAAAATATTCAAAAGTATATGATTATCCAAAGTTCCAAACCAAGAGAATGATGTACACCAAAGACAAATATAGCTAATTTTACTCTCAAGTAAGCGAGAATCGTTAATTCCACTTGATGATGTGTATCCAAAGATTTGAATTTGAAATCGATCAACTCCAATTTCAACCGGGTGATTCCTGTTTCTATGTGTCATCAAGGATCCATATCCACCTCTTATTTGAAATTCATATGATCTATCACAAAATTTACATTTTGGTATTCGTTTATCTGTACGAAACTTCACCTTATCAAAATATTTGGTGAAAATAGAAGATTTGAGAGCAGGAGGAGGTTGAACATTGGCATCGCTCATTGTTTATCGAGTTGGAAATGTATGGTGTTGCTTAACATCAGTTAATTCGATATTATTATTGCGGTTGAGGTGAAGATGTTCAACCAAAATAATTAATTGCCAACTTTCCCTTATCTTTGTCGAATGAACTTGAACTTTCTATTTGATTATTTAAATAAATAATAGAATTTAAGATGAAAGAAGTATGAAGTTTAAAGAAATGAAGTAAGAAAGTAAGATATGAGATAGAACAATTTTAGAGATTTTGCACTTGAGTTCAGAGGATTGAAAGAGTTGAGGGTTTAAAAGTCTGAGACAATTAGAGAGCTTTTTGTAACAAAAAATGAAATAATGCGGTATTTATAGACTTTTTAAATAAATATAATTTAAATTATCAAAAAATTCTACAAAAATGGCACATGACTGATTTTATTGGGCGTTTATTCTTCGCCATCGATAGAAAAATGGTCGAGCGACCAGGCTCTTTATTAAAAAAAATCGGCTGAACCGGCTGGGTAAGACTTGTCAACTCGACCCGACTTGTTTATGACTATTAACCAACAACCACTTAATCTTGGTGGTTTAGAAAAGCTATCAAGGAATTGTGGCCATCCACAGAAAAAGGCTGAACCATGGGTTAAACAGTTAGTTCCGAACTGCTCGATTGAACCCTGTGGTTTGAGGGTTGGGAATGTTCCTTAATCGCACTGTCTAAAGGCGTGGCCATTATATATTGGGACCACCTACATATTGACCAGGTTAAGCGGACTGTTGAGCGTAGTTAAGTTTTGGGTTGGTGTGTCGGTTAAGGGTTGGAACCGCCAACTTGTAGACCTCGTTAACCAAGTGATTCAAACATGGTCCGGTTCATTCTTGAATGTAGCCTGCTCTAGCTTCTTCGCACTAATATAGCAAAATGTTCGACTTAACAGCTGTACTCTTTTGATTCCTGCTTTTTGGTCTCTGATTAGTGTGAAGCAGTGAAGGTTAAAATTTTAATTGTGACCTGTAACAGGTGCGGAATGTCATGATAGAGAATATCGATAAAGTCTTAGACAGGGGTGATCGGTTAGAGCTACTGGTCGATAAGACTGCGACTATGCAAGGAAACACTTTAAGATTCAGGAAGCAGACACGACGATTCAGAAGGAATATCTGGTGGAGAAATGTTTGGCTCACGTAAGTTGAATGGACTTGGCAGTTTCCTCTTTGAAAGAATTTGCACGATTTATTTTAACAAATGCACTTCTAGCTCTGTATTAAATGATTTTGATAAAATATCCTTTTTTTTCCACTTGATATGTAACTCACACTTTGTGAGTGTACCATACATTTCCATATCATGATCTGTTATTTCTACTCCGTCTCCAAGCCAGTTATCTGTGATTGTTTTTTGCAGGGTTGCGTTGGTGATACTCCTGCTGGTAATTATGTATGTTGTTATGGGTTTTGTTTGCCATGGACCCACTCTTCCATCTTGTCTGAAGTGAGATTTGGTGCACGCCCCGGTTCTCGTTATCGACTGTGTATATTTGCATTCTTTTGATTAGATCTCCTGGGATATGTTAAAGAAATCTACGAAATATTTGTGATGAAAACTTGATTGTTAAGGTCGAGTGTTGTTGATTCTGTGGCAAAAGAAGTTATTGTGCGTGAAGCTCTTGTCGGGGCTCTCTAGCTTTGCAGCTTGATATTCCAGGACAGGCAAAGCATGACTCTCTGTTGTATTATAATAAGTATTGTAAGTGTCAATTATTATATTTGAGAAATTACTATTGATCTGGGAAATTTTTTAGTCAATTGTGATATGAGGTGTCGTGTGAGTGAAAATTCAGTAATCTTTAGTTTGATTTGATACATATTATTATAAGTAGAAACATAAATCATATAAACTTTGAAAATTATACTCGTGCTCTCTCCTGCTAAATCCGCTAAGCTCGACTTCTTTCACATGTAACCACTCTCTTTTCTGCTCGTTCTCCGACAAACATACCAGAAGAAAATATGCATAAAGAAGAACACGTCATCATAGTGGAGCAAATCGTAATAGAAGGGGGCGTAAATCAATCACGTGTCCCTGAGATAA
Source organism: Primulina tabacum (assembly GCF_025594145.1). Taxonomy (NCBI): domain Eukaryota; kingdom Viridiplantae; phylum Streptophyta; class Magnoliopsida; order Lamiales; family Gesneriaceae; genus Primulina; species Primulina tabacum. The sequence continues at coordinate 326,829 of NC_134554.1, read as the reverse complement.
ATGCAAAAACTGCTCTATAAATTATTATTTCTTCACTTTCCTAATAATGGATAAACAGCGAAAAGAGAGTTCTCACACCTCAAAACAGGTTTGAAAAACATGCATTCAAGATGGGGCAGATTTTCGGCAGCTTCCCCAAGAAATACGTGGGTTACTCTACAGTCATTAAACTCGATGAACAAAATTTGTACGTAAGAAAAGGGCAATTTAAGCACAACGACGTTAAATATTTCAAAAGTAATTGGATTGACGGCAGACAAAGTCTATCTCTCCAACTTTTGATCAGGACCGTGAATTCGTAATTTGGAAGGGATCGGAGCACGCAATGTATCAATTTTAATGATTGGAGGCTCGAACAATTCGATCAAATGCACTCACTCTACTTTTGAGATCATTTTGGTTTGGTGTATGTGGAGAACTGTTCCATACACACAAAGAAAAAACGGGAGGGTATCTCAATTGCACAAGGGAACAATCGCTAATTTCAATGATAACCTGTTCCACTCCCAGTCAGATGATAGGCACTCGGTCCATTTTCAAATATCCAGCAAAACAACAAATCCATATCTATACATGTCTATAAAAATGTGTATAGGGATATTACATTTATATTTTTGTAAATATATTTATGTGTTAGGAAAACGCATGGTAAAACATAATTGTCAATTTAAATAGAATTATGATATTTCAATTATTGACCGGTTGATACATAATAAACAACGATGATTAAGGAATTTAGTAATTAATAAATAACCATAATTTCTGATTTTTTTCCATTTTAGCAAAAAAAAAAAAAAGTTTCACCTTATTTATAATATAAATATAAATGTGAATAATAATCATTTTTAAAATGATATAAACGTATAAAAACTACAAAGAACTCCCCATGGTTTCATTTGGATTGATAGATCTGAGTTATATGGATTTAAAATCAGTCATCCAAATCATCAAATATGTTTGACAAAACAAAAGAAATTAGAAGTTTTAAAAGTACCATTCAAATACATTAAACATGTTTGTGATATTTGAAACTTGCGCTAAAGCTCGTCATTTCAGATCCATTAATTTCCACAAATTGTCATTTAGATCCAAGTCAAATCTGAATCCAGCCATCCAAATGGAGTACAATGGTATTTATTCCACTTTGCAAGTTTATGTTTGAGAATCATACTCACTGCTGTATGATCTTATCACCTTCCTTAAACTTCCTAGCCCTCTATTGGAAATTTTTGAATAAGTAATTCCATCTCCAATTCTCATTGGGGCACCAAAGCTTCCGGTATGAAAACCCCCCTCTCAATAAGCGAGTTAACTTGTGCTCCCACTATGAATGAATGCCGCTATCTAACTCCACGTTATCAACATGCTTGTCCTCTATATTCTGTCCACCATTAATATCATCCTTCTCACCATTTTGCTGTCTTCCCTTGTAGCCATATGAACTGCAAAGTGAGTCAACTTGACACATCAGACAGAGATTGAGTCTTGGCTTCAAAGCCAAAAACTATCGATGACAGAAGGACACAGAAAATTGATGTTCAATTCCAATGAGCGGGCTTCTGTAATTGACTAGATCTTCTCAGAACTCAGCACATAACTCATGACGGAGCTGCTAATGAACATAGCCCCCACAAAGACTACATAAGAACCAAGAAGATACGAGCACAGACAAGTTAATTGAGTTCATAATCTGAATCATTTTCCTCTTTATCAAGCACAGTGAGTAAATTGTAGCAACTGGACGCATGGCGAGCAAACTGAAGCAAATGATGTATCAAATTCGCTTCAGACAAACAATAGTTTATGAAGGAAATATCAGCAGTTTATATAATTTATAATGTTTCTATTGTTTTTGAAAAAAAGGCTATCACAGTTGGACTTTAGACTGCTTGCTTCTTCTACAGCACAAGTCAAGCTTTTTCCAGTTCAAATCAGGCCCATGATTTGCAATCCTCCTGCGTAACAGCTTGAAGATCTCAAGAAATAAGGGAATCGAGCATTCCGTTTTTACATGGGAAATTAGTACATATGATACAACAATAGAGTACATCCCACCAAACTAAAAATCGCCAAAATTTTGACTATTCTCCGCACATCAGCTCACTTCCCAATGAGCTTATGAAACGCATACAGTCCCGAGCCAATGAAGCCAAGAAGTTGCCCGATGACATTCAACTGCAAACATAATGAAAATTAACGTCGTATCATAAATGAAAAGCAAAACAAGGTAACAAGATGGAGACTGCACTTACTAAATCAAATGGGAGACCACCAAAAACTACCCATCCAAGTGAAATTGTAAAAAGATCCTGAACAAACAGTGCACCAGGCAAAGTTAGAATCGAGTACAAAATGCAACCTTTATGCATTTGGCCCTTTCAAGTAATTGCGCAAATGAGCAGATATTACACCACAGATACTCATCAGAGCATTATCCGAGAACCCAAAAAAATAATCGGAGGAAGATAGATGGAGCAATTATCATGAGCGAACCTTCAAATTACCGCAGATCGTCTGTGTGAGTGCTGAATTCAGAGTGGTGTTCAGGAATATACTATAGTTCAGGAAGAAAGCCAGTATGCAGGACAAAAACAACACTGCCTGCCATCAGAAACAATCTCAAAATTTGTAAGAGACAAGTCTAAAAAAAAACGATTACAGACATGATTTAGAACACCGGAGAAGCCCAGATGATATTTCTGTTACAGTAGATGCCCTGCAAGCCAACGGTTGGCTAGGGAATTCATTGACTCAAGTGTAATAAACAATCTTTATTTTAATATAATTTAACTTTTTATGGTCTTGTTATACTTTATCTGTATACCCATGCAATCAGCATAGATAAAGTCGTTGATTATGCTTTAATACAAATATATCGTAATTCGATGTTGAAACTCATTTGTAAACACTGCATATTCTAAATTCGTTCCTAGTCGATTCAGCCGCCTAAAACAGGGATAAAGGTCGCTTGAGCTCGAGACTAGCATCTGTGATGTTGTGTACTGCGTTTCTTGGTAGGGGCATGGAGATGTCCAAACATGCAGATGGGTAGTAATATGATGATTATACCGAACAACCCTCCCTCGGACTTTCCAAGTGGTTATCATTCATCGAGAGAATAAGTCCGTGGTTATGATTGTACACCATTAGTCCTTACGACCCGGGACAACATTGAGGCTCTATATGCTAGGGCTGTGCTTTGACTCGTTTACCGGCTCCAGGAGAGTCATCAGGTGGCGAGGTTGGGTACAGTTGCGACACATATAGGAGCCAGTGCATTGTAGTCGGGGATTCACCGCTCACCTACGGGTGTGGATATCCTATGTGATCTGATGTAATAATAGTGCATGGAATCTCTGGCCAGAGTATGAGATGTACGTTGGAGAAGAAGTTCTCCAATAGTACACGCGATGCCACTATTATATGTGTCACATAGTTATCGAATTATTATGCAACCCCCGATGAACCAATGGTTGCAGATTCGATCGGGATATATGACATGAAGGGACCGTACTGTACGCTAATCATAATCGACTGGTTCTTGCAGGCACTATCAGTGATACATAAGGGGTCATGGGCGATGCTACTAGACGCTCTTACCATGATCCGATGGGTGCAATCAGAAATGAGTTCTGACATTCTTGATCAAGGTGTTGATGAAAAGAATGGGGCTAACTAGGGTAAGCCCGAATAAGAATAAATGTTATTCTGAATCACAAAGAGTTGTGAACCCACGGCTAGCTGTATCCCTGAACCATTGAGGGTCACACAAGCACTGGATCGTTTGTTCCTGTTGAGAGAATAAATTCAAGGAGTTGAATTTATATTATGATATAGTAAATTCAAGGAGTTGAATTTATGATAATTAAAATTTGAGAAAATAAATTTAAGGAGTTGAATTTATGAGATAATAAATTCAAGAAGTTGATTTTATAAAATTTGAGAGAATAAATTCAAGGAGTTGAATTTATAAAATTTGATAATTTAATTTATTAAACTCAAAAATTGGGTTTATTAAATATTAAATTTTGGAGGTGATAAAATTCAAGGAGTTGAATTTATAATTTAAATAATAAATTCAAATGTTGAATTTATAATGAATTTAATTAATTAAGCTCAAAAGTTGAGTTGATTAAATATTAAATTAAAATTGGTGGGAAGTATGTTTAATGGGCTTGTAGGAGTACAAGTCCAACATACTTAATAATTAAAGTTTAATGGACTTTGATTAATTTAATTAAACTAGTTTGACTAGCCCAATTAATTATCAAGCCCATTAATGTTAATTATATGTATTAGGTCATGGGTTAATTATAAATAAGTGTTGAGAAGTCAAAACCCTAGCCTCCACCTTCACAATTTTCGAAAATCACAAGTTTTTCTCTCCAAAAATTTCGGCCACTTCCTTTTGAAGAAAAACTTTGAGCCGTCTCTCGTTTTCAATCTCCAACGTAAAAACTTCTTCTAATTTTCTAGTGCGAATTAGAAGAGGAACAAATCATCTAGTAGTGGACCTAATTAGAAGAAAGGAGTCCTTGAAGAAAGTTAGTTGGGATTTCATCAAGAGCTATCTCCGCCAAATCCGGAATAGTTGGAGCCACGTGATTAATTCACAAAGGTATAATTTTCTAACATCCTTCGAATGTTTTCCTGAAACCATACGAGTGCCCAAAGCAAAACATATTTTGATTGTCAAAATAAATAAAAATTTTTAAACTTCCGCTGCGTTTTGGACACGAGAAAACCGAGATCCAACAATTTCGTCATGTACTAGTAATGCCACAAAAACCAACATGAACCTGTTTGGCTCTTTAAACCTTGTTTCCTGCTCTTTGATGTGTGTGTGCGCGCCAATGCTCTCACGAGTGCAAAAGAAGAGAGTGACCAAACAGGAAGACCTTACTTCTGGTACAGCAAACAAACATAGACAGGGCTAAACCTCCCGTAATCCTTTTCACTAGAACTGGGTAATTACGCTTGAATGATTTACCAATGAGTATACGGTCCTTCTTTATTTCAAGAATACAATAAAATATGTTCATGAAAGATTAAAAATAAGAACACTTTTCATTATCCACACTCATGATGATTATTTTAGACTTATCCAAAACAATAAGCTGGACCGGTTTCTCTCCCAAGAACAGTTTGAATTTAAAAATATGGAAGAGGATCTTTACTAAATCTATCAGAGATGCTGACTCTCACTACATCAACTTCTCTAGCTTGTAACGATTCAGGGGTCCATTCATCTCTATAGAACTCTAATAGGGCTCGACTGGCTCGTCAAATCTTCGGGAAACCATCGAAAGTCCTTGGCATGTTTGCTTTCTACTGGAAATGCCTTATTTTACCTTCTAATACATTTGAATATAATTCGAGGGAATTTCAATTAGAAGCCAAAATAGGCTTGAAGTTATTGGTGCTGTATCGGGATTGATTAGCTGGCCCATCTTTCTACTAAATACTAATGGTTCATCCAAATTCTTATTCTGATATTTTTCTAGGACATTAATCAAATGAAAATGAGTTTGTATATACAAGATGAAAGGGCCAAGTGAAACAATATGAAGAAGCAATCAGCAAAAACTGGCTAGAAACCTGGCCGCAGAGAATGATTTTTAATGCTTATCTTAATCAGACAATTGAAAAATGAAAAATGTAATTTTGTCTGTGCGTTAATTGACAAGAAGCCACACAGAGAAATCGTAGAATAGAGTGGTATATCATCAAGTTCATGTCAGTAGCAAAATATTACCAGGAAACCAGGAGAAAACAGATTTGGAAAATTCATTGTGATCTCCAGGTCACCTCGAAAAAGAGTCCACACAAGTAAAACAGGTCCACACAAAATTCCTACATCGGAAAAAGAGCGTCATGATACTTCGAATGAAAGAATGGACATGTAAATGATTCTGAAAACGAATGTATTAAAGCTAAATACTCACCATTGCACCACATGAGACCAAAACTATTGAGCCCACTGGATTTTCCTGGGTACACAAAATATCAGCTTGGAGACAAATAAGCAAGATGCAAAGCAGCATGTGGACACCAAATGAAGTACTACCAATGCGAGCTATAGTTGCAAGGTATATGGCAGTTGTGATGTTGGATACAAAAACAATTAGATAGCCATAGGAGTCAAATGACAAATCCCGGGATCCCGCAATAAAAGCACCCAGGACGATCAATGCTACACTGGAAAATATTCATTTGTTAAACAAAGGTATACAGCATTGATCACGCAGAAGAAAGTGGAAGGAGAGAATAAAAAAAATCTGTATTACATTTAAACAAGTAATTGCGAATTTCAAATTAATAGCAAGAGCCTTCAATCCAAACCCAAAACGGAGGTGTTCATAATTTGAAAGAGTAAGGCCCCAATGAAGAGTATCGGTAGGATAAAAGGGACAATTACCTCCCAAGGATATGAATGGTGTACTTCTGCTTCACGAGAATATACTCAACTATCATTGTAAATACAACTGTAGTCCTCCTTAAGGTTGTATACATGGGTACATTTACACCTCGGACAGATTCCATGGTGGCTAACTTTCAGAGGGATCCGGAAAACATGTGAGCAATTCATTTTTATGAGGAAGAATCTTACTATTTATGACAGACGAGCAATCGAAGATCAGCAAGGAGAAAAATTATCACCATGTAAAGCAAATAGGTTAAAGCGAGAGGGGAAGTGTCAAACAATGTCTTCATTGGTACCGATGCTTTGGAACTATCATTGATGGACACTGATTCATTTGCAAAAAAAGAAATGATCTTTAAGCGTCGTAGTGCATGAAGAAAACAGCACGAACTTATCATCTGCAGTAGATGACAGCATTAAATGTGAGAATCTTATATGGCAATTTGTAATGACCAATAATTTACAGAATATCGAGTAACACAAGACACAATAAAGAAAGATTAACAAAGAAGAGCAATCCACCGAGAATTATGAATCAATTAAGGATCGCTGATTGTCATAGTTTTAAACCATAACACCAAAGAAACAAGTCTTTGGAAAAATCAACCTATAAAATACTTATTTCACACTAAGAATATGCTGACACAAAGATAAATTATGACGAAAAAATTGAATCGCGACTAACCAGCCACTGCTGGACACAAATGAAAATCAGGTTTGTTACATATACCTGACAAAGGGTGATGACATTGGCACACGGAAAGCCATAAGAAGATAGAGCTGCTTTATTGAACATTACCAAGAGCACTGCAAAACCAAGTCAACACGTGTCTTTGTAATTGTTCATGAGAAGATTGAAGAGTTGAGTAGATGCCCAAATACTCGGTGGGACTAAATTTTAGTGAGGCTGTAAGTGGAGTCCAACTAAAGGATCTCATGTTTATGAGTATGATGTTCATTAAAGCGTAATAGCTCCAAGGTTAATCCCTACGTATGGACAACTTCAGGCACAGAGTGATAGCAAGAGTCCAAAGTGCACTAACAAAGATTAAGGTTTGGAATTTTACCATCCTTCTGCCCGCCAAACTGAAAAATTTGTGGTTTTGGTAGCAGCTGAGCTTGGAAAATGGATTAGTGGGCTGGGCGAAACTAAAATTTCAAAACATTTGACGGGGGCGAAATCATTTATACTTTTTGTATATGTCTAATAATACATACATACACGAGGAAATTTCAGACCGCCAGCCACTGTTTGAGCTAGAAACTATAAATTTCGAATATTCACAACTGGAGTAGTTCTCATTCTGATATCATGTATCACAAATAAATGAGTGTAGACACATAATTGGATCTGCTCCCACAATAAATAAGTGTAGACTGAGAATTGGATCTACTCAGCAACGCTAAATTCATGATCGGTGGATGCCCACGTCAAAATTCCATAGAATCACCATTAAATTATTTCGATAAAAGCCCAAATTAGTTATTAATAAAAAAATTAACAAAAGACAACTCCAAACAACGTCCCTCAAGGCAAAAACAAAAAACAAAAAACAAAAACAAAACAGACAAACTTGAGAACAAAACTCAAAAAATTGAATTCTTAATCCCTCTCGTCAGCAACAAGTTCAAGTCTTTAAATAAATAAAATAAAGAAAAAAGTACCGGCACAAGTCATGTACGAGATGGAAGCTTGAGCGCCACGCTTAGTCATGGCGGATCCTTTGAAGAGCTTCTCCTCCGCCTTCACCGGATGATCGCTGGCCGCTAAAGGTAGAATCGAACTGATCTTGGCACTCGTAGCCATTGATATTGATCGTTGTTTGACCCCCAACAACAATTAAGTGTTTTCCTCAAATTTGTCACGGAATTTCCAAATGGAACCAGCTCGAAAGATGCTTACGATGAATCCATTCTGGGTAATAACATATGAAAGCCAGGGCCAAAACTGAAATTAACATAAAAAAATAAAATAGAATGAAACAAACTATATATATTTATTACATAAAATAATCATAATATTTGGTCAATATTTAATATACATAACAACGAATAATTATTCTAATGTTTATTATATAATTATTGAAATTAAAAACTTGGAGTAGAAGTAGCCCATCGATCTCCGACCAACAACATACTAGTTTATTTCGATCAATCCAACGGCCAATGCAACGGTGTCTGCCTGAATTTTTTCACGACACGTAGGGATGTTTATGTATGCTTCTCTCTCATGGTCTTAAAAATTCAAGGATACAAAAAGAGACATTTTGAATTGTTTCAAGTTACACATAAGATGTTGAGAAGTTCTTTTTTGACGATGAAACGTCTCATCTCTGTTGAGTTTTTCTTCATATTTTTTGCTTAGTTTTTATTCTCCAAGCCTTAAAACATGCTAAAAGAGTAGCACGTCGATCTCTCCCAACAACATGCTACTTTATTTCAATCAATCCAATGGCCAATGTTCCAAAAGTCTTGCTTTTTCGGTTGTGGTCTTGAGCTAGTTTGGACCTCAATTCATTTAGTCATCGATATTTATTGGTTCTAATTGCTTAATATTGTATCTTGATACACAAAATAATATAAAATTTAGTTACAAAAATATATTTTTCCTTGAGAAAATAAGAATGATGATACATTTGAATACACCTTCTGTTTCTATTGTTTATCACTAAAATATTTTTGGTCTTTAAATATTTCTACTGAATACTTTTTAGTTCGTACAATTTTAAAATATTAAACAATTATTCATTCAAATAACGGCTAGTATTACTCTCACTCATGAAAGCTTAACCCAACATCACTTTGATATCAATGGCTAGGATCGAGCGCTTACCATTAGAGTAAAAACTATAGATGTTAGTCAAGAGACAACTTTATTTACTTATATTTGTGACGATGTGGAGTGCACCTACTTGAGTGCTAATGGGTCGAGTTGTTAGGCTCATGAGTCTGGAGATATGCGTGTCTATCTCCTGTTGATATCTTGTATCTTAAATATCAGTCTTACTCTTTTCCTCGAATCGGCCATATCCCCAACATAAACATTTTTATCTGATAAGATTTTGCATCACTCTTTTACGACCAACCTAACCAAATAGATCAAGCGGCACAAGGTTAACAGCTTGACACACGAGAACTTCATAAAAGATTGTCCATCTCAGTACCACGCTCACTCATGTACATTTAACCAAACATCACTCTCATCCAAGAAGTATATAAATATGTCTCTTGGAATATTTGAACTCACGACCTTGCTCAGATACTAACTGTTAGGAATAAACCCTTACTATTAGGCCAAAAACTATAGGTGTTAGCCAAAACACGATTTTATTTCCTTATACTTATGGTATAGCACAATACACCTAATTGGGTGCTAATGGCTCTGGCTGTTAGACCCATGAATCTAATGATGTGTCTGTCTATCTGCTGATGTTGTCTCATATCCCTTAGATATCAGTATTATCATTTCTCTACTGCCGATCATGTCCCAGCAGAGACAATATTACCCGGTAAGATCTGACGTCACTATTTTATAGTATTATTGTAGTTTAAATTTAATTGACCAAATATTGTAATATAATTATTTTTTAATTCATATCAATATTTTATGAATTTAATAAAATATTTTAAATATAAATTAAAGCAGTAATTTTTTAAAAACAAAAACTTCATTCGTAACAAATTAATCTAAATGAGCGAGATATTTAAAATAAAATGTGATATTTCAATATTTATAATTTGAAATGTCATAGAAATAAATTATAATTTGGTACTATCGGTAAATTAAATATATTAGAGTAACAATTAATCAAATTTAAAAGTTTATCCCACAAAAATATTTATGAATTTAGTAATTATAATAAACTTATATTTTTTTTATGACTGTTATAAAAAAAAGTTGTGCGTCAAACCGAAAATTACTTAGGAGGTTGTATTCATTAGAGGATTTGCTGACTTTTTTAAAATACCAGATTTTTATGGAGTTGATAGATTTCTACTTCCTTTACAGAATCTTACAAATTTTTAAAGATTTTTACAGAATATTGCAGATTTATTTTGCATGAGTTTTATTGACCTAAACTTTTTTATAGAATCTTATGGATTTTTAATTTAGTATTGTGATTTTTAAAAATTTATTTGAAATAATAATTGAATGTAAATAATTTTTTATTTATTTCAAATATTTCTATCTCTTGATATAATATTTTTACATATTGACTTTACAAAAAATAATAAATAAGCAGCAATAAGTTTATTGTAATTAAACTTTATTTATTCAATTCAACATGTTTAAAATAATTAATATTTTTTAAATACATAAAAATAATTTTCAATATAAATAAATAATCAAATTTAAAATAATTTAATTTATTTTGAATAAATTTTTGTATACAAAATTATATCAATTTTGTTTTTACAATATGTCAAACAAAAAAAATAAACAAGATAATTATTTGTATTTGAAAATAAATAATAAGTATGTTAATATATTTATAATTAGAGTAACATTATAAAATTTTAGTATATATAATTTATTATAATTATCCTTATATGTGTGTTGATAAACTTCTATAATTATGTATCAATCACAAACATTTATACATATGTATATATATTTTATAATCAAAATCAAGATATAACTAAAATTATAGAAAATAATTAAACATAAAATGTTATATAATAATTAATAAAAAATTAAATTGTACTTATTAAAAATATTTATTATTTTCAACTTATAGGTCAATAAAATATTATAATTTTTTTATTATGTGGTGATTATTTTCTTAAAAGTTTAATAAATATAATTTTATATTTTATGAGGTTTTGTTACTGGAACTCCAAAATAAAATGAACGATGTTAATAAATTTGATTTTAAACTATTGTTAGCAATAAAAAAAATATGTTTTAAAAAAGTACAAATAAAAAGAAAAATAAATGGATGAGAAAAGAATTAAAATTTTAGTGTTTGTATTGAGTATGTGAGTTTGAGAGATTTTTCAATTAAATGTACATCCAAATCTTTAGGTTGAATCAAATATATTTTTTGACATTTTGTTGTTGTACTTTAGCCTTTAGTTTTTGTGCTTAATAGAATTTCATGGTCTTATTAAAAGTCTATTGATATTTTGAATATCTATAAACTTTTGTAGAGTTTTTAAAAGTCAAGTTTGAATAAAACACGACTTTTTAAAATTCTACAAAAGTTTACGTTGAATACCATTAAACTTTTATACGGTACATAAAAATCTATATTGAATACCTTTAGATTTTAAACTGCATAAAAGTTATTAAAAGTCTAGATACACTCTCTTAATTAAGTAAAATTATTTAAGTTATTTTTTAAAAAACGAATCTATTTTAATTAAGCTGTAATTTGGGTTGTGCAACGGTCGATTCAATTTTCCTATTTTTGGTTTTCAAATGTTTAATCCAAAAATCAAATCATTTTGTATCGATTTGTTTTTCCTTTTTTTAATCATGGTTTGATTTGTACAGTTTTGGTGATGAGAGAGTTAAAAATCAGGTTGCCTTTTTAAAATATTATTGAATTACTTGTAAAAATTTGAATACTACTTTAAAATGTCGAGTAATGTACAAATATACTCTCAACGTTAATTGCTTTCATTATTGCTATTTCTACAATTAATATTTTTTACTGATTTTGTAAAATAATTATGTTAATTGTCCCACATCGGTTGGATAAATGACCTGAGAGTCGTATATATGGGCTTGGACAATCCATCTCCCTTAAGTTAGCTTTTGGGGTTGAGTTATGTTCAAGTTTCAATCTTAACAACATAGACTAAAACATTGTTCGAAAGCTATGTTTCATGCCTTTTCTTTACGTGGTTTTTTCAATATTAATCTAATATTTGGTATAGAATTTCTTGACTTTCTCTATAAAGTCCCGACATTTGACAGCAGTAACTTACTAGATTGCACCTTACGTTTAATTTTTTTTTTTTTGTCATCCATGAAAAATTACTTTTATGTTATGAGTATTACTTTTTATTGTGAATATCGGTAGGGTTGATCCGTCTGATAAATAAAGATTCGTGAGACCGTCTCACAATAGACCTGAGACCGACTTACACATATAATTTAAAAGGTAAATAAATTAACATAGGTAGTTAACAATAAGTTGTAAGAGTTGTGTATGTATGTTCAAACTGCAAAACCCAGTAAATTTCTAACCTAATTTCCGATTGTTTTAATGTTTTTAGTTGAATAATATATATAAAAAAAAAAACGCTTTTCAACTGCTACACACGGGAGTGGTGAATGAGTAGTAGAATTACAGTCGACATGGAAAATGACAATTCTCCCCATTAATCAATCAAAGCATTATTATTATTTATTTTATATATATATATATGAGATGCAGATCAAGTCAGTCAATTATTATTAGTATTATCTCAAACTCTCAAAATTTACCAAACTATACACTTTATAATATTTTTCTCTCTACTCAATTGTGATTTTCTTCACAAATGAGAGATCTATTTATAGGAAATCTTTACAAATAATCCAAAAATAAAATACATCATTACCTACATCATCACACACTAATTTTCAATATTTACAACTCTTATTTTCAACATTCAAATATTCAACATTCAAATATTCAATACTCACATTTTAAATATATTTTTCAACACTCCCCCTTGTGATGATGATCATAATGATTGTCTTCATTACGTGTTTTTATACTGCCTCGTTAAAAACCTTACTAGGAAAAACCCATTGGGATAAAAACCATAGTAAGGGAAAAAGAGTGCAGTCACGTAAACTCCCCCTCATGTTGACACGAACAATTCTTCACAAATTTCGTAGATTGCGCATCCCAATATTATATATATGCTTTCTGAATATTGACGTAGGAAGCGCCTTTGTGAAGAGATCTGATGAATTTTCACTTGATTGAATGTGACGAACATCAATACATCTATTCTTCTCAAGCTCCTTGGTGAATGCGAAGAACTTAGGAGGAATATGTTTAGTTCTGTCGCTTTTTATGTATCCTTCTTTCATTTGAGCAACACATGCAGCATTATCTTCATATAGTATCACATGCTTCTCATCAGATGATAATCCGCATGAAATTTGGATATGTTGGGTCATTGATTTTAACCACACATATTCACGACTTGCTTCATGTAGTGCAATAATCTCGGCATGATTTGATGAAGTTGTTACGAGCATTTGTTTCTGAGAACGCCAAGATATTGCAGTGCCTCCACGAGTAAATACATATCCAGTTTGGGAACGTGCCTTGTGTGGATCAGATAAGTATCCAGCATCAGCATAACCAATTATACTTGGATTAGCATCTTTTGAATACAAAAGTCCCAAGTCTGTCGTTCCTCGTAGATAACGGAATATATGTTTAATTCCGTTCCAGTGTCTCTTTGTTGGATATGTGCTAAATCTTGCCAACAGATTCACGGCAAAAGATATATCAGGCCTTGTACAATTTGTAAGGTACATAAGGGCACCGATGGCACTTAGATATGGTACTTCTGGACCAAGAATATCTTCATCATCTTCACATGGACGGAATGGATCCTTTTCTATGTTTAATGATCTAACAACCATTGGAGTACTTAAAGGATTTGCTTTATCCATATTAAAACGTTTAAGGATCTTTTCTGTATAATTTGTCTGGTGAACAAACATTCCACATTCTTTTTGTTCAATTTGTAAACCCAGACAATACTTGGTTTTTCCAAGATCCTTCATTTCAAATTCTTCCTTCAAGTATGACACAACTTCTTGAATTTCTTTATTCGTTCCAATGATGTTTAAATCATCAACATATACAGCAATAATTACGCATCCGGATGTTGTTTTCTTAATGAAAACACAAGGGCATATTGAATTATTTACATATCCCTTTTTCATCAAGTGATCACTTAGTCGATTATACCACATTCGACCTGATTGCTTTAACCCATATAATGATCTTTGTAATTTCACAGAATAACATTCCCTGGGTTTTGAACTTTGTGCTTCAGGCATCTTAAATCCTTCAGGGATTTTCATATATATATTACTATCAAGTGATCCATATAAGTAAGCTGTAACAACATCCATAAGACGCATTTCTAAATTTTCAAATACCGCCAAGCTAATCAAATACCGAAACGTAATTGCATCCATCACAGGAGAATACGTTTCTTCATAATCAATTCCAGGCCTTTGAGAAAAACCTTGTGCAACAAGTCGAGCTTTATATCTTACTATTTCATTTTTCTCATTTCGCTTTCGAATAAAAACCCATTTGTATCCAACAGGTTTTACACCTTCAGGTGTAAGGACTATAGGTCCAAAAACATTACGTTTATTTAGCGAATTTAATTCAACCTGGATGGCATCTTTCCATTTTATCCAATCCTGCCGATTTTTACATTCACCAAAAGATTTTGGTTCATGATCTTCGTTATCATTTATGATGTCGATTGCCACATTATAAGAAAATATATCATCAATTTCATCTATATCTTTTCGGTTCCATATTTTTCCAGTATTAATATAATTGATAGAGATTTCATGATTCTCGTCAGTTTGTGGTTCTGACAGAACATTTTCATCATCATGTGTTTCTTCAGGAACACCATTCTCTATTTTGTGATCATCATGTGTTTCTTCAGAAACGTCATTCTTTATTTTGTGATCATCGTGTTTCTCTATGAATTTTTTTTTTCGAGGATTTTTATCCTTGGAACCGACTGGCCTTCCACGCTTCAGGCGTTTAATGACATCATGAGTATCTTCCATTTGTTTCTTTGGAATTTCAATTCGAGCAGGGGCATTTGCAGCATGTATATATGATTTAGTTACCCCTTTTGTGTCTGCAAATGCATCTGGTATTTGATTTGCTATTCTTTGCAAGTGTACAATTTGTTGTACATCTTTTTCACATTGTTTTGTTCTTGGATCCAGATGTAACAATGATGATACATACCATGTAATTTCTTTTTCGGTATGTTTCTGTTCTCCCCCTAACATTGGGAAGATTTCCTCATTAAAATGACAATCAGCAAAACGTGCTGTGAACACGTCGCCTGTCTGAGGTTCAATATATCGAATGATTGATGGACTATCATAACCGATATAAATTCCAACCTTTCTTTGAGATCCCATTTTCTTTCGTTGCGGTGGTGCAATAGGCACATACACCATACATCCAAAAATTCTCAGATGAGAAATGTCTGGTTCTTTACCAAATGCAAGCTGCAATGGGGAGTATTTATGATATGCACTTGGTCTGATGCGAATTAATGAAGCAGCGTGTAAAATTGCATGTCCCCATATAGAAATAGGGAGCTTTGTTTTCATTATCATTGGTCTAGCAATCATTTGCAGACGTTTAATCAATGATTCAGCCAATCCATTCTGTGTATGTACATGAGCAACAGGATGCTCAACAATGATTCCCATAGACATACAATAATCATTGAAAGTTTGGGAAGTAAATTCACCAGCATTATCAAGTCTAATTTTCTTGATTGTATAATCGGGAAATTGATTCCTCAATTTTATTATTTGAGCAAGTAATCTTGCAAATGCAACATTTCGAGTTGATAATAAACATACATGTGACCATCTGCTGGAGGCATCAATCAATACCATAAAGTATCTGAATGGTCCACATGGTGGATGGATTGGTCCACAAATATCACCCTGAATACGTTCAAGAAACATTGGTGATTCAGTTTGGATTTTGGCTGGTGATGGTCTTATAATAAGTTTTTCAAGAGAACATGCTTTACATTGAAACTTATTATTCTGAAAGATCTTCTGGTCTTTCAGTGGATGACCATGTGTATTTTCTATAATTCTTTGCATCATTGTTGAACCAGGATGTCCCAATCGATCATGCCAATTGGTTAATATCGAAGAATTATCAACTACCATGTTTGATTCAATGGGACTTATATGTGTATAATGCAATCCAGTAGGGAGCATTGGTAGTTTTTCAATCATATATTTCTTTCCTGATTTATATGTGATAAGACACATATATTTCTCATTCCCTTCATTCATTGTTTGAGTATCATACCCATGGGAATATATATCATTAAAACTCAACAAATTTCTTTTCGATTGTGGTGAATATAAAGCATCATTGATCAAAAATTTTGTACCATTAGGTAACAAAAATTGTGCTTTACCACATCCTTTAATCAAGTCTACAGGACCTGATATTGTATTCACCGTTGTTTTTGTTGGTTTTAGTTCCAAGAAATATCTTTTATCTCGGAGGATAGTGTGCGTTGTACCACTATCGGGTATGCAAACTTCAGCTTTGCTCATAGCATTTTCCATATTTGAACTTCAAAAAAATATGCAATGAAATAAATTACTTGCAATATATATTTAAATATAACACAAATCATAATTATACAATAAAACATTATTCTATGAATACATGAAAAATAGATTATTGTACATTTATATTCTACCATTATATTGTTCATTTTCAGAGAAATCGTTGAGAAAATCTGCAGCATCAATATTGTTCATTTCTATCCCACCAACATATTGATCATTTCCAGAGAAATCATTCATAAAATCACCAGCATCAAAATGAGTTGCATCACTCAAACGGTCACTGCGTTCAGTGAAGTTGGTCTCCTTTTCTTTCCCCTTTAATGATTCTTTATAAAGTTTACAAAGGTGCTCAGGGGCTCGACAAACTTTGGACCAATGTCCTGGAGTACCACATCTGTAACAAGAACTTTCATATCTTTTTGAGTGCTTCTCATTAACACTTGTATTCTCATGATGCCTTTTCTGTGGATGGTTTGGGACGTTCTTTTGAGATGAGTTATAAAAATAACTATCTCGATTATTTTCAAAACCACGGCCTTGACCACGACCACGGCCAATTCCACGTCCACGTCCACGTCCACGACCTCGACCTCGACCAAAACCTTGTCTTTGAATTTGATTTTGGTTTCCAGGTTTAAATTCATTTTTACTTACAGCATTTACTTCTGGAAATGCTGTTGATCCAGTGGGTCGGGACTGATGATTTCTCATTAATAGCTCGTTGTTTTTTTCCGCCACAAGAAGACATGCGATGAGTTCAGAATATCTCGCGAATCCACGTACTCTATATTGTTGCTGTAGAGTAATATTTGATGCATGAAACGTGGAAAATGTTTTTTCAAGCATCTCAGATTCTGTGACCTCATGTCCACAAAATTTTAATTGCGAGATTATTCTATACATCGCCGAATTGTAATCACTGACTTTTTTAAAGTCTTGGAATCTCAATGTATTCCATTCATCCCGGGCGGTCGGAAGTATAACTTCTCTTATATGTTCGAATCTTTCTTTTAATCCCTTCCACAAAGCCATGGGATTTTTTTCAGTCAGATATTCACATTTCAATCCATCGTCGAGATGTCGACGCAAAAATATCATGGCTCTTGCCTTTTCTTGTGACGTGCATATGCCATTTTCTTTAATGGTCTCGCTTAGACCCAATGACTCAAGATGCATTTCTACATCTAGAGTCCATGGCATATAATTCTTTCCCGTGATGTCGAGCGCAACAAATTCGAGCTTTGTTAAATTTGACATGGTGGTACTAAAAAATTACGATGCATTTTATTAGTTAATAATTATTGCAATACAAAGTAACGGATAAACAACAAGTACAAGTATTTGTAAAAATAAAGAAAACACACGAGGAGGATATTCTCCGATAAATAAAAGACTCGTGAGTATGATAACCAAAATAATTAAAAATAACCTTGAGAAAGCCATCTTCTTTTTTCTTCGAAAAATTTGATGATGAATAATTTTTAGAGAAGAAGAGAAAGTTGGAGTGATGGAATGTGTTTGTGAGATCATATTTATAGGGCAAAAAATAGCCGTTGTTTACCATTTATGACCGTTGGGGTACAAAAAAAATAAAGGTATGTATTTGTATAATTTTATAATAATATGATATATATAATATTAGACATGTTTAAATAATTATGTATATCATATCATAATATTATAATGAGTGTCATAATTTATTTTGTTTAAAAACCTTATAGGCTTTTATACTTGTCGTATCCCTTACCGGGAGTGTGGGATGTCGTCTTAACATCCTCCCAGGATTTATAACAAGTTTATGAAAAATTTATTTTTATTATTTCTAATAATAACATTATATTGTATATTAAATAAATACACAATAAATAAATAACAGTAAAATAAATATAATTATTTTTGTTACCTTTTTCTTCTGTTTGGAGCTTGGAAAAGTATGTAGGACTTTTAGAGCTTCGTGCTGATAACGTGTTGTGAAAAAGTAAAAATTTATGGTAAAAAGTAAAAATCTCAAACTCTCAAAATTTACCAAACTACACACTTTATAATATTTTTCTCTCTACTCAATTGTGATTTTCTTCACAAATGAGAGATCTATTTATAGAAAATCTTTACAAATAATCCAAAAATAAAATACATCATTACCTACATCATCACACACTAATTTTCAATATTTACAACTCTTATTTTCAACATTCAAATATTCAACATTCAAATATTCAATACTCACATTTTAAATATATTTTTCAACAATTATTATCATTATTATATATATATATATATATATATATATATATATATATATATATATGAGATGCAAATCAAGTCAGTCAATTGGTCGACAAACCGTCGACCCATCTGCTAATTATGGGGTTGGAAATTAATCTACAAGGTGCGATTTGACTCATAATAATTCATTAGTTTAAATTAAATTAAATTATATTAGATTAGATTAGATTAATAAAAATAATAAAATATAAAACGTCTTAATTCTTTCTTTCCTTTCACACGTGATAATGTATTTTCGTTTTCGATCGAGGAAAGAAAATAACCAGGCCAGGCAGAGGCAGGTATCCATGTCCATCTCTATTTCTTCTTTAATTCCCCATAACTACCGCTCTCGCTCTCTCTACCAACTATTGCTTCATTAATCGATGCTTCTCTTTCTTCTTCATCCGCTTATTCAACCCTATTCATCTACCTCCCTGCAGCTCTATTTTCTTCTTTGACTTCCAAATCCTGCTCCATCTCAGCTTTCCTTCGTGGGCTTTCTTGATTTTTTTCCCCCTCTTCCGTTTCCCCTTGTCGTGGTGTTCTGGGATCCCCAAGTCGTCATATTTTTTTTTTGGATCTGGTCGTTCTTAATGCTGTCATGGCTGGTGCGAGGGGATTCATTTGCTTTGTGCTTCTGTTTCTGCTCGAAACTTGTCGTGCTAGTGTCCAAAACTTTGGGAAACTCAGTCCTGGCTTCAACGGCTCTTACATGTACTGGATAGACAATGATGGCTTGTTCCTCCTATCCAACGATTCCAATTTCGCCTTCGGATTCACCACCACCCAAGATCCTACTCTCTTTCTTCTCGTGGTGATGCACAAAAGCAGCTCAACTATAGTTTGGTCTGCCAATAGGGGCTCCCCCGTTCAGAATTCAGATAACTTTGAATTTGATCATACCGGAAATGCTTACTTACTGAGAGGGGGATCCGTCATTTGGTCCACCGGCACTGCTGATAAAGGGGTGTCCTCCATGCATTTACTAGATTCTGGGAATCTGATCTTCATTGGGAATGATGGGGCTGTTCTTTGGCAAAGTTTTACCCACCCCACTGATACCCTTCTCTCCAATCAAGAGTTCTCTGCAGGAATGAAACTTGTCAGTGATCCTGGCTCCAATAACTTGACCTATTATCTTGAGATTGAGTCTGGGGATATGATTCTTTCCGCAGGTTTTAGTCCTCCGCAGCCTTACTGGACCATGGGAAGCGACAGCCGAAGAACCATCAACCGAGATGGCAGTAATGTCACCTCTGCGATTCTCAGTGCTAATTCATGGAAATTTTATGATCCAGACAAGGTGTTGTTGTGGCAGTTCATTTTTTCTGCAGGTAACAATGCGAATGGAACTTGGGTGGCAGTGTTGGGGAATGACAGCTCCATCACTTTCTCCATGCTTCAAGGAAGTTCGACCAATCCCTCGTCTACAAGAATACCTCGAGATCAGTGTGACAGACCTGCAGCTTGTGACCCATATTATGTCTGTTATCCTGGCAACGAATGCCAGTGTCCATCGTCCCTCCAGCCTTGCGAGTCGGCGATGTTTCCTTCGTGCGATACCTCAACCGAGCCAGTGGAGCTTGTAAGTGGCGGTGATGGCCTCAGTTATTTCGCTCTCGGATTTGTTCAACCGTTTTCAAAAACCACTTTGGATGGCTGCAAAGATTACTGCCTTGCAAATTGTACTTGTGGTGCTATGTTTTTCGAGGCCAGTTCAGGAAGTTGTTTTCTTTTCGATCAAATAGGAAGCATGGACGCAACCACAAATGGGGCTGGCTTTACTTCCTACATCAAAATTTCAAGTAGTGGAGATAGAGGTGGAGATAACGGACACAGTGGTAACAAGCGCTTCCCTATTGTCATTATCATCGTAATTGTCACTTTCATTATTATATTGGCTATGCTTTTTTCCGGTTACAAGTGCTTCCGTAAGAGCAAGAAAGTGCCCGAATCTCCAAAAGTGAGTTCGGAAGAGGATAATTTCTTGGAAGTCTTGTCGGGGATGCCAATCCGTTTCAGTTACAAGGATCTACAGACCGCGACAAATAACTTTACTGTGAAACTTGGCCAAGGAGGGTTTGGCTCGGTTTACCGGGGAAATCTTCCCGATGGTGTACAATTAGCTGTGAAGAAATTGGAAGGTATTGGCCAAGGAAAGAAAGAATTTCGAGCTGAGGTTAGCATCATAGGCAGCATACACCACCATCACCTGGTAAGGCTCAAAGGCTTCTGTGCTGAAGGAACTCACCGGCTACTGGTATACGAGTACATGGCAAATGGCTCTTTAGAAAAATGGCTTTTCAAGAAAGACAAAGGAGAATTCTTGTTGGACTGGGATACTAGATACAATATTGCATTGGGCACTGCTAAGGGCCTGGCTTATCTCCATGAAGACTGTGATCTAAAGATAGTTCACTGTGACATAAAACCTGAAAACGTGCTTCTTGACGATCACTTTATGGCTAAGGTTTCAGATTTTGGGCTGGCTAAGCTTATGACTAGAGAACAAAGTCATGTTTTTACCACATTAAGAGGCACTAGAGGGTATCTTGCACCAGAATGGATTACAAACTATGCTATATCAGAGAAGAGTGACGTGTATAGCTATGGTATGGTGTTGCTTGAGTTAATCGGAGGTAGAAAAAACTATGATCAGGCAGAAGGTTCAGAAAAATCCCACTTTCCTAGTTATGCTTTCAGGATGTTGGAAGAAGGGAAACAGAAAGATATTATTGATGCTAAACTGAAGATAGGGGAAGAGGATGAAAGGGTTGACATAGCAATAAAAGTTGCTTTGTGGTGCATTCAGGATGATATGTACCTTCGTCCGCCAATGACAAAAGTAGTGCAAATGCTTGAAGGGCTCAGCCCTGTCCCTTCGCCGCCTACAGCTTCTCAAATGGGCTCTCGTCTTTACTCGAGTTTCTTTAAGTCCATAAGCGAGGAGGGCACTTCATCGGGGCCATCTGATTGTAACAGCGACGCATATCTTTCTGCAGTTCGGCTTTCTGGTCCAAGATAACAGCCACTAGAGATGAGGCATCGATTCTAACCAAATTTTAGGCCTCTGCAGATGAGTCAATCATACCCGTGATGGTGTGTTTTTTGTGATTTTTCTTGTTTGTAATTATTCGGAGCACAAATTTTGTGACATGATTGATTATGAAGCTATATATGATAGTTGCCATTGTATTCACGATGGGTAAACGATTGTTATAAACAATGGGAAATTAATTAAGTTGGATAACAAACATTCAATCAATGGCTTATTTCTCCATGGTGAATTCTTGTAGCTTCCACTCGAGAAATTTTAGTGTCCGATTTTGATGCGTTTTTGTGCTGCAATGTGAGGATTAGGTGATTTCTTGTAGTTTCAGTAGCCCAAGAGTAGGCGCGCAGTTAATCTGTATTATTAATTTATACTGCCAACCATATGGTTTCTTATAATAAATTTTTGATTGCACCAGAGAAATTTAAGATAATTAGTCATATGGATTGATGGTACAACATTCTCTCTTCTCTTGTGAAAAGGAGGACTGCGTCAATTTTGTTGAAGCAGAATTTGGTGGTGAGTAAAAAGTAGTTGAAATTGATTTGGGTTTGGGAGTTGGGTTTGGGACACCGATCTTGACTAATTTGTTGGATGTAGCCTACCTTTTTCTTTCCTTGGCAAGTGAAATGCGGAATTTTCCTCTCGTATCTTTTTCTCATATTTATTGTTTGAAACAAAAGGCTATTGCATTATTGTTGTTTTTATTTATTTATTTATGAATATGTTCTTCTATTATATCACATGCATTCTTTATATTATCTAGCATAGATATGACACTCTAGAAGACAAAGGGGCCACCATCGTGTGCGCGTGGGTTTACATAAAATTCAAAGATTTCCTGTACTAATTTCTTGGTCCATCATTCCTAGTCTATATTATACCCGAAGTTGTGTTTGTGTATAAAACAAAAACCAGGAAATCTATAGATTTCCTGGTTTTTGAAGAATTTTCTTTAACGGGTTAAACACGACAGGAGTAATTTTGCAATGTCTATTTCTATATGGGTCCTATTTGGAAAACTCGAAAGCATATTGATTTGTCTTCACAAAAATGAAAAATAGGAAGTTTCATCTTGTTCCTTTGTTCTGATTATATCTCTTATGATATCAATCTTTAATAAAATCACATCTGATATTTATCACTGATTTTAAAATATTAATACGACGCAATTCAAACACCATGTTCAGTGTCCTTTACCCTTATTGCCTAAAATTCTTGCTAAATCTATAAGGCATAATAATTGTCGTAACTTTAATGATATTTATATCATATTGATTATGATTTTATTAAAATCAAATCTCGCGAAATTTTGAAGAGGACACTTTTCTAGTTTGGGATTTCATTTGTTGTACACAATTAAGCAAAGAAGAACAACCAAATCAAATCATGCATCTGATTTTAGTTTGTTAACAATACACGGGCAGGCGTACTTGTGAGACTACGAATTTGAAAGAAGTAAATATTTGTTTCAAGCCGGGAGAAGGTTGTATATAAACCCTGTGTGTTGTACAATAAAAGGTGGCATTTGTGAATATTAAGCAAGAAAAACTTTGAACTCGTAATAAATTATTATAATACTATTTTTTATTTATGTCCTAAATTACAATATATCTATTAATAAATGTTTGGTTATATATTTTTTAAAACATTTATTATTTTGATCGACTGATTATCTATCACAATCGCATTGTCTTATACATAATTTTTTATTATATGATTTAAGTTAAAGTCTACAACACACAATTATCTTAAACAACAATCATCGGAATAGCGTTGCACGTGCTACTTTATCTTGTAGTACAGTGGGTGGTTTCCACAGCTTAATTTAGCTATTCATCGATGGAAGAAACCTTCTTCCAATTTCAAAATCATCAGAACAAACACACAGTCATCTGAACTGATTCCATTTTTGCCTTGTCTGCCACCAAACCGTGTCTTATTATTAATAATCAAGTCACCGGCTTCACATGCTTTAAAGATTGTTAACTCCGGAATAAATGCACATTATATGGGCATCACGTAGGACCCACGCGTTTTACATATCCAGAGGTTTAAGCTTTATATCTGGCCCGTGTTTCACACCATATATAGATGCCAAGACACCAACCAGTACGAGAATCTTTAGGATTTACAACATTAAAAGCAGGAAATATCAACGGGATAACAACCGAGGATTGGTGTGCGCATTCGAACAATGCCAGAAGCATGAAAAAAAGCTCCACACGCCTGCCTCTGATGGCTGACCGATATCTCTTTCACGCTTCTGCAAAACTCGAACAAACTCGTCTGAGCTCAAACTTCCATCACCATTTGCATCAAACACATGGAAGATTATCTCAATCACATTATCAGTAAGACAAATTCCACACACCTGTAAATCAGAATCACCAGTCAAACATGTGATGACCGTATTGATCAGCCATTTTGCCAGTCAAAATTTACAAAAGGAACAGCAAAACAAGTAGGCAGGAGGATTTTAAAGAAACCTAATGGAATTCTTAATGTAGTAAGATGCTCATCAAGAGCAAAATAATCAGAAAAGGACGAACATAGACACCTACTTGCTCAGCAGCTCGATGTAAATCCTTCCTCATCAACAAACCATTTATTTGTCCAAAACTAAAAAGTGCCACAGAAAATGGCTGCAACTTTCTTCGCAACTCAGAAAATTTCTTAAATTCCTCGGGTGTGATGCGGATATTACCAAGACGTGGTTCATTATCTAAATCATCGACGCGATCAAGCAATTTATTCAGGCTCTTCATATCAGCAGATGCAACCATGGACAATGCAAAATCCTTAGCAGAGATGGTTCCTCTTAACTTGAAGTCATAATGGGCAAACTCCAACTTCACCATCTGCACAGTATAGACACAATTACCGTGGTATGAAATAATAATAACAACAACAACGATAATAATAATATTCTCATCATGATATCAAGAGTGCACCAAAAGAAACTGAAAATGTTTATCTACAGGATGAAATTACTTAAATATAGTGACATATTTTCCTCGTAGATGTAAGATTCCAATCTGATGCCTGCCATGAAAGGGTATGAGAAAGTGTTGCAGGTAAGAATATGGGAGACGCACAAAAAGGCACATACAGGACAATCTCAGCAATTCACCAACTCCTTAACACCAAACTCAGTGCAGTTAATGAAACATTTTAATTGGCGACAGTAGTCTCAAACAATAAATTATCTGGTCGTTGATTGTATCAGAATGATAAACTCTACAGCAGGATCATCCATGCTCACTAGGAGGGGACAAAGCCAAGTATGTGCAAAAGCCTGCACAGATATTCTACAAGATGCTGTTGCAATGATTAAGGTAGCAGGTGTATAGAGCACTTGAGCATTTTCTGAGAGAGAACAAAATGCATATTCTTCCAAGAACACCCATGAAAACTCTAAGGGGAAACATTCCTGGAAACTCTAGCCCAGATTTTGAAAATGGAGGAAAATACAGAGTCATGGACGCACTTCGTCGTGCAAATCTCTTAAGAATTGGACAAATTTATCATGTTTGAGACGTCTATTGCCATCTGGGCCGAAAAAATACTCCACCAAACCCCCGTTTTCCACTGAACCGCCCAAGTTTTGCCCTGCTCGAATTCCATTGCTGTGGAGTGCTCCTTGCCTGTTATGAGCTCGCATCAAAATCATCACTCTCTTGAATTCTTCTCTGTCTATTTCCCTATTAGGATAAAAATAGTAACAGTTTGCTTGCATCAGCTGAGAAAACTTCATCGAGCATAAATGTCGAAATTACACTCTCACCCTCGCTCTATTTCTGTAGTTCTCATAAGCATTCATACAA
Source organism: Primulina tabacum (assembly GCF_025594145.1). Classification (NCBI taxonomy): domain Eukaryota; kingdom Viridiplantae; phylum Streptophyta; class Magnoliopsida; order Lamiales; family Gesneriaceae; genus Primulina; species Primulina tabacum. The sequence continues at coordinate 300,922 of NC_134554.1, read as the reverse complement.
ACAAAAGGTATGAGTACAGGCATCAGCAGGATAAGCGCAAAATTCAAGTCAATATTAAACCATGCGATTTTTCCACATTCATATAAAGTTTTCGAAAGTTGGGTTCTTGGAAAAACTCGTACACAAACATTGTTAGTTAACAGAGAGCTAAAATTGATAAAATCCACCACTGATTGAAGAACAAAATAATCAACCCATTCAATTGAATTTAAGATACGTAACCTGAATGCGTTCACAAATTATTCTCAGTACATATGACTAAAACAAAAAGACAATACTCCACTTTCCACCCATCCAACTTCACCATCAAATTGGTACCTACCCACTGAAGTCAAGATCAAACATTTTGAATGCAACAGAGAAGCTTGATTCTGGGATACTGAGAAGCGTAACAAAGAATAAGTACCTATTGGAGATAATCATGATAAAATTTTAGTCAATTGGAGACATTTAGAGATAAATGCAAGGAAAAAGAGAGCAAGAGAAAATTAGAAAAGAAAAGTAAACAAGATGCAGGGGAAAAATTCAACTATGTGATGGAAAAATAATAAAACACAAGCTCTGAGTCACGGCTTACTCTTTAAATGATATTAGACCATCGTTATTAGTGTCAAAGAGCATAAAAAACTGAGATGGGGCACAGCGCAATTCACCAGGACTCCTCTCCCCTCTGAGATGTCCATCTCTTACAAGGTGTGATTCAGATGGAGGGAAAACAGGAACAAGTGCTCGCATCAAATCCGCCGGGGTCATAAAAATTTCTCCATCGCTGGCACGAACTGATGCAAAATATGCAAACACCTTTGAGAGGAACACAATTGTCTGGATGTTAATTCACAGGTTTTCTAAAATCAAGGGTTAACTTGAAAAATAAATTCAACAAGAATCTGAAGGTTCTGGATTTGATCAACAGAATTTTAGGTTAAAATACCTGTTACTCGTATTATTTTGCACACAAAAACTGTAAAAATTAATAAACAAAGTTTTGGCCACCTTTAATCAGGCTAATAATCATAGTTCAGCTCCAAGAATCTAGTAGATGCATAACATTCTGTAACAAAAAGTGGGCTGAAGACTGAAGCCTCCTATATGTAAGACAAGGAGATCGTTCGAGAAAAGAAGTTATCCTGATCTCAGAAATTTGACTGATCAACAGAGGAGTACATCAACATGAGTTCAAATTATAAGTTATTTAATCAATTAACTTATCTGTTTGGTGGAAATAAAAATTATATTACCTATAACTCTGCTATTTACTGGTATAAACTCCACACTCGAGGAAATTGTTATGTTACCAATGGAAACAGGTAGTTCCTGTCCTTTATTGGCTTTTCCTTCAACCTCCAAATGGGAATTGAAGGTCCTTGTGCTTCCCTAAAAGGATAAGCAAATTAAAAGTAGCATTGCTACTCTCCTAGTTAGCGAGTCTACAAAATGAAAAACAATTCAGCCCAATCAAGTATTCTGCTGCAAGGTGGTATGGTTCATATAATTTCTTGAGAAAAAATATAGTATTTGGTTTGCCCCCAAAACAAATTGTCCGGTGGTATTGATCAGACATGGAATTCACATTTTTTATGCTAAGAGACGTGTAATGCCAGTACAATCCCCAACTTTCTTCATTGAAGACTCCAGTTAAGACAGCATGACAAGACCAAAACAGTGGTTTTGAGAATGAGGGTGGCATTTTCTCCTAAAGAACTTCAACCGTAAAGGAAGTCCTAAAGTACCTGTTTAACATAAATAGGAAATGTCTTTGTTGCTGCATTGATGTACTCTTTTTCTCTTACTTTGGTTGACAAATATACTATTTGAGTGAATGTTTAACCTACAATATATAAAAAGCTCCAAGTCGTAGTAAGTGCACTGAGAATTTGAGATTTAGGTTATACTTGGATTGATACATGTTTGGACTTGCAAAATTCGAATGAATTTCAAATCCACTTTATGTCAATATAAGTCATTGCAATGTAATGACGGTGGATTTTAATCATTTCATTTCTAATCAATCCATGTGTAACAACACCATGGTCAAATCCGCAATTATTCAGTCCCATGTATTCTAAGCTAACTCAGGTATCAAAGCATAAGGAGATCAGATTAGTAACTAATCAGAATATAAAATATCTTGTGAAACATTCAAACTTCAGCTCTCTCCAATAATCAATTCACACCAATTAGAGAGGGAGAATAAAGAGGGGACTGCGGAGTGGATTTATCCTTAAAAAACTGAAGACTGATATTTTGAAGTGTAACTCAACCAATGCCAGAAATAATACCTTCTCTGGAGGACTACGCATCCTGATACGCTTCTCGTAGTTAAAGAATACTTTTTTCCTATATGCATCTGCGTCACAAAACAAAATAAAAGCCGACATAATAGCAAAATAATGAACAACATTTTATCAGTTTAAATGTTAAAAAAAAAACAAACAAACAACAGTAATACGTGAGACTTTACCTGCAAAGAGAAATTTAGATTCCTCACTTGGTTTGGACGCGGATTGTGAAAGAGAAGCAACAGGGGGTTGCGTTGACCAGTCGGAGAAGGATATCGATATGGGGGAATCAAGAGAAGAAGGTGAAAAAGAGTAAAGCGAAAGGGCCAGGGTAGAGCTGGTAATTATTCCGGCAGAAATCAATCTTAGTAGATTGCTTTTGACATTATCATCGCGATTACTTTGAAAATATGATGATTCCATGGGCGGCGTTTTGGCGGCGAATCGGCGGGAGTGGAAGCGTTGGGCGGTTGGAAATCGGTGGATCGACGTCGATGATCGGCGAAGTACGGACCAACAGTACATATTGCTAATTCGGGTTATACGATGATTTGCGATGTAAAAATTGACGTCAATATGGAAAAGCCCGCAACAACAGCGTAAGTCTTCTTTATTGCCCGGCAGTTGAGTTGACAAGATAATAATAATTGAATAAATTTATATTATAATTTTAAATCAATGAATTACTTGATGTGCGATAATTACTAATATTGAATATACAAAATTGCAACTAAATATAACTAGATTTGGCAAAGCTCGTGTCCAAACATTTAGTTGAACAGTAGTCATATCCTATTTTGCTACCATTTACATGAAAAAAAAATATATAATAGCTTTAATTTTATTGAAATATCACAATGAGAATAGTAATTTGATAATAAAGCTCGAAATATTATATATCTAATTATTATCCAATTTTAAATAATTATTGATGTCATATTGCAAAATCACCGGAGGAGAGCACTCAAGTAATTCAAAATTACATCGGATATTAACACTTTCAAAACTTCTATCCGTAATTCCCTTAATTTCTTCTTCACCCAACACATAATTTTGAGAAAATAAAATATAGTGATAATCTTATTTTAAATTAATAATAATAATAATAAAATAAAATAAGATAGATTTTTTCAGCTGAACATTTGAGATTGTGTAAACTAGACTGGAACTCGAAATTTTGTAGGAGGAGATAGGGCAGGAGTGGGAGGTGGAGAAGAATATATTACTTGGTTGACAAAAACTTTTGTGAGACAGTCTTACGGACCGTATTTCGTGAGACGTGTATCTTATTTAGGTCATCCATGAAAAATATTACTTTTTATGCTAAGGCCGCGTTTGGTTCGGATGATTAGCTGGGATAGATTATTTTATCCTACCTAGTCAGCTGTTTGGTACGCGTGATTATTTAACCAAGTCAATCCCTCCTATGAATGATTAGGTTATATTAGGTAGGTTAAAATAATACCTCCTCACCCCCTAGGATTATTTATCCAACTCTTAATACCTCCTATTTTTCCAATTTTACCCTTCTCTTATATTCAAACTCACCACCACTTCCTGCCACCGACCGCCGCCACGATCGCCGCCGGCCGACCGCCGACGGACTGCCGGCGCCGACTATTTCCGGCGCCGGTCGACATTTCCGGCCGGCCGTTTCTGGCCGCCGCCTGCCGTTTTCGGCCGCCGCCGTCGCGAAGGAGAAGGGCAATTTTGTCTTTTCATAAAAAAATTCAAAATTATCCTACACTTAAAAATCTTACCAAACATAATATTATTTTACACCATATATTACAATCCTACCACAATCATTTTCTTTATCATTTACATACTAATCATTAGTTTATCCTATCCTTCCAACCAAACGCAGCCTAAGAGTATTACTTTTTATTGTGAATATCGGTAGAATTGACACGTCTCACAGATAAAGATTCGTGAGATGATTTGGAAGCTATTTGGTTTAGGTGGTGTGGAAGCTAGCTAGGGGCCTCTACCCATTTAGCTTTGGGAATATTTTAAATTCGTAATCAATTATAGACTGCTAATGTAACGTCCCAAAATATTGCATGTACACGTGAACTACATGCATCCAAGTTATCAAATTCATTAGACATTTTAATTAATTATTTTTAATGCATTTAATGCATGTTGTTCATGCATAAAAACTTTTAGTAGTTTTCACGCTCAAACGAAGAACGGAGACCGAAGATAAATAAGGAAAAATATTTTTATTAAATAATTATTTTTAATTATTTAATATATGTTGTTAATAAGGATGATTTTGAAAATAGATCTTGTTAAAGTATTTTTACTCGACGAGTCGTATTATAAACCGGTATGCAAAATTTAGCGAGTCGCGGGACTTTTTGAGGACTCGAAAAAATACCTAAACGAAATATTTTTCAGGAGTGCTTTTGGGCTTGATGAGATTATTTTATTGCTTAATGACCCTAAAACCCTTTTAATCCTTTTATTTTTAATTAAGGGCTCATTTGCACCTTATATTATGACTTAAACACCTCATTAGTAAACCCTGAACCTACCTCCACTCATGTGGCCGCCCTCTCCATTTAGCAGCAGCCTTTTTCAAAATTTCAACAGCTCTTTTCCTTAGGTTTTCTCAAAGTTCTTCAAAGGGTTTCTTCCCCGTCTCTCCGGTACAAATTCTACGCGTATATCTCAAAGGTTCCGAGCGTATTAACGCAAAAACACGTCATAAATCCTTTTTTTCTCATCATTCACGCTATTTTATGATGATGTGTGTATGTTTGCATGAGGAATGCATATATATTTTACGTTGCATCATTTTTGCAAGGTTTGTCATGAAATACGCCCACCATTTTGCATATAACTCACGTTTTCTATGTTTTGGTGCAAGGGACTGCTCAATCTAAGTCTTTTAAGGGCCGTGTAGGCTGATATCGAAGGTGTCAAGGTGCTGAAGTCGAGGGTCGGTCGAGATACGGTTAAGGCCGATGGGTTTTGTCTAGGGTAAGGCTCGTTATGGCTATATTGGGGGGAAGGGATGGGAGCAGCATGCATGGGCTCGGTCTAGGCCATGGCTCAGACCCTGGTGGATCCATTTCGAGGCTGGGTAGGGTTCATGGGCTGCTGGACGTGAGGTTTGGACCTATGCGAAGAGTATGTGGAATGTTAGTGTGAATTTCGGACAATCTGAGCAACCAGCGTGCATGGGGCTGTAGGCGTGGGTTTGGTTGGTCCAATAGTGAGTCCACGTCTTGATCTTGGTCTTAGGATAGTTGGTTAAGGGCTGGACACATTGGTTTTTTTTCTAGGATCGAATTCGGGGCCGTGGGTGCAACTAGGGTTAGGGCTTATAGTGTAGAAAATTCCAGCGGGTAGCAGCGAGCTTTAAGGGGTTCAAAATGGCTGAAATTGCGTTGTTTAGGGGCTGGTAGGGTGTGAATGAGTTGTGGTTAAAATTTGAGAAAGTTTTGTCAAGTTTCGGGTTGACTCGGATTAAAACCGGGACCCCGGTCCAAGTTTTAAAACGAATCATATAAGTTATGAAACGAGCTCTAGTTTACGTCTAAGAAATGATTATAAATATGTTTTGAGGTGTTTGGTTGGCTTCGGGTCAAAATTTTGGGGTCCAATGGTAAAACGGTCAATTAGGGTTTCTAGGGGAAAGATGATCATTTTGCACTGGGGTCGAGTTAGTAGTCCTGACAACACCCTGATCCCAAAAATTTCATGTTTTAAATGTTTATGATATCACGAACATGACTTTTTATGGAAATATGATAAATACGATGCATGCTTTATTCTAAGAAAAATTACGTATATGCGTGCTTTTTAAAAGTGATGAATACAATGACATATTTTTGGAGGAAGGGAGTTGGTTTTGACTAATATTGTGGGCCATTAACTCTTAATCGTTATTACAATGCAATTTGATTAGGGTTAATTAATTAAAGCGAAAAACAAGTGAAAATGTTACTTTACAATGAACCCAAAATGTGACAACTTTAATTATGATACTAAAAATAGTATATAATAAAGTCTTATCTAAACGTATCACATCATAAAATATGCCCACACATAATCAAAATCAACTACATACAACAACTCATATCCTCAGGACATTCTCCGGTACCTCAACTCAGATGTGACTCCCTCGAGAAGTACCCTTTTCGGTCTCCTGATAACCTGGAGTACCTGCCATTGGCCACACACAAAGACAACAACAGTGCCCCTTAGGGGTGAGCACAAGCTCCGTATGGAACAACCATAATATATACAACATGTATCTACACAATGATATATGATATACAATGTATGTATGTCGTGGGGATATCAGGTCAAATGCCCATCCAATGAGCATGTATCATAACCAATCAAATCACTATCAAATCAATGCTCGAGCTGGCACACCAACCTCAATCAAGTATAAGGGATGATCGTATGATAGAGTCGGCAAAGCGCCATCAAATCCCAAATCTCAATCAATCAATCATAGGGGCCACGAATGACTATGCTTTTAAGGGCCACATAATGCCAAACATAGCATCGTGTTCACAAATCCCAGAATCAAATCTAATGATATAAAGATATCCAAGGATCATAGCTCAAGGTGCATGTCATATATCAATATGTGAATAAAATGATGTGTGTTAACAAAAGATTTATTTTATACATCGATATATAAATATAAATGTCATTTATGTCACATCAACTAAACAAATAAGACATATAGACCATATTCAGTCAAATCAATCAAACATATATCATATGATATAGATACCTGTCGTATGTTACTCGATAGCAACATATCTAAATTCTTCGTCTCCAGTCAATGTATCTTTAAGATTTCAGTATAGATAATCAATCTACAACATCAACATATTCATTTCAATCAATAAATTCATCAAAAATCTTTTGTAACTTTGAAAATTCATATAAAATTGAAATCATAACATAATTCAATTCCGACTTTGAACATGAGTTTCTTGTCAGTTATTCTATCGCATATATTGATCTCGACTTCAAATACATGATATTCCAGCAATTCAATAAATAACAGCGCTGAAACCAAAAGAAATTTACCTCAAAAGAACGCTCTCAACGCGAGGATTCTGAATATATAATTTGTTTCGAGTTTCGACAATGTTTCAAGTAGAGATTCATATGATAGAACTCGATTTCCAAACTTTTTTTCGAAATTCAGAGAAAGAAACGAGATTTGTTCTGCAAAACTCATTCTTATCAACATTATATATATGTATGCACGCTGGGGTGGTAAAGAAATGGCACCCTAGCGCGCCGAGCTCTGCCCGGAGCGATTTCTGTCCAAAAGTTTTGATAATTTCGCGCTGGGGCGCACAGGAAGTAGCGCCCTAGGCACCATGTTCTGCCCGGAACGCTAGGTTTCGAATTAGCAAAAGTGGTCAACGTGAAAGTTGTAGATCTATGTCTTGGCTTCCATTTGCCACTAACCTCACCCAATTTGGATATTGGATTCGAAAGTTATACTCGGTCTCCCAAAATGTGTCAATGTAGGAACTTCAATGCACCCAATACACTTTGAAATGATTTTGTCCTTATTTCCAAATGGATTGGACAAAACTCAAAACATGAAAGTTTTAGTACTATGTATTAGATTTTTAATGAAATTGCTTTCATTTCATTTGAACTAATACTCAGACAATTATGCTGAAAATAGTAAAAATTGTCACTTATATACTTCATGCACTTAATAACAATACAATGTCAACATATGATTTACGATAATGCGATACGAGATCCTTACAAATATGATGATACGATAATACGAAGACATCTAAGGCCAATGCTCAGTGGATGAGCAATACTGTCGCTGATGTCCCCGTCACCGGATATCGCGATTATGCGTAGATGAATCCATCAATTAATATGATGATACGAAAGTCACAACATATAAAGATAAGTGAATACATATTTATTGATATGATACAATAAGAAAACTTTTTTTTTTCATGTTACGTTTATATTTACGATTTGAAGCTCATGAAATGTATTTTTAATTACAGTATTTTTCACTGTTGCATGATATATATATATATATATATATATATATATATATATATATATATATATACTTGTTATAACGATTTAGAATATTGAGTCTTTAGACTCACTAGGTGTGAATGGTGCATGTGAACATATTGATGAGGAGATTGGAAGAGCCGAAGACTGAGTAGGCGGAGTTGGATGTGCGCGCGTTAACCCGAGGACCATACTTTTTCCACACATCATGTGATTGAGTTGGTAGTTTATTACATTTTATTTTTTATATGTTTATGATTTGACATGACTTGCATGTTGTTTATTTAAGCTTTTTTAAGCTGCAATAATTTTATCCATTAGTTGAATACCTTTTATTTTTAAATTATATGATTGACGGTAGATATTGCATGCATGCCTATAAATATATATTTTTGAAATAAAAATGTATATTTTGAGATTTAACTTTAAAAAAAATTCTAGTAGTATTTTAAATAATAGACGTGTTTCAGCTAAACTTCTCGCGGTACAATAAAGATTTTAAAACGTACGTTATTTTTACAAATCTTGTGTTCATCAAGCACTGCTAATTCACAGATCCTGCGGTCTATTAAAAAGCATCAACACAATATATAACCATGCCCACCTCAGCTCGTGTGCTTAATATGATCACCTTCAAAATCATCCACCCCTCCTCTCATATGCTCTTTCGTATACACGCGGTGCCTTCTCTCTCTTCCATATATAACCCAAAATACTAGAGACAACATCACCGCAGTGGCTACCATCACCAGACCAACATATATCCATTGGCTGTATTTTCTTAGTCCAGGACAGTACACCCCATCTATTTCAGAAAATGTTTGTCTCACAAAAGTGCAATCTTCAAGATCAACCAGAAATGGACCGTACTGATACAAACCATAGCTCACATTAACACCAGCAGCCATCTGACCATAAATGGTTGGATTCAGACGTCCCGTCGTTACACAGATCCCATTTGGTGATGCTTCACATACGTATCCACTCCATACCTGCATATCGTATTCATATATATATTTCAAAGCTGCATTTGACCATCTAAAACAATACATCCCCAAACTTACCAGTGTCGCATTGTTCAAATCCACTTCACCAGGTACACAAGTTCGAGGAGTCAGGTCAGGATTAAAAGGGTTACAAAGGCTTGGTACGAGTGGCCCAGATTGATTGAAGTAGAGAGGAACAAAGCTGGGGGAAAAATTGATGTTCGAGACATTAGATATTACTGTGTTGATTAAAGTGACCAATTGGGATGTTACTTCCTTGCTTCTTGTCAAGGTTTCTTGTGCAGTGGCATTATCCACACATGGTAATATATCATCAAGTGCTGTATGAGCGGTCGGATTTTGGACCCACTCATTCATTGCGACGCATGTATCTCCGGTCACACTAAAATATATACCAAAGGAAGATGTCAATTACGATCACATAATTATCCATCTGAGTACTAAGAACAGTGACAGAATAAGTAAAAGCAATAGAATTCTAACTTGTGGAGGAGAAGAAAAATTCCACACAGTATGAACGTCCCTGTCACAAGAATCCATCCAGTGATCACCAAGCTGCAACCAAAAGATCATGAACATTAATGCAACCACCTGTCAAGGCACAACTTGAATAATCAAATTACACGAGATACGGTCAAAGGTAAATAGCCAAATCACTCACATGTACACACAAAACTGCATGCCAAAAATTGAAAACACTGCAAAGAGGAAATTCCAAAGTTGAATAGACATAAGTAAAAAATATCATGAGCAGAAGTTCAATTATCTTTCTTCCAACTTGAGGAATGGGATTAGTCATACCGAATCCAAGAAATGTTAAAAGAAGCATGACAGCAGAGAGTATGATAAGAGCCAATCTCCTGAAAGAACATTTTCATATCATTTTCAAACTAAATGCAAACGAAAAAAATATACATGTGAAGGACGAGAATTCTAACTGGGATTCAAACTCACACTGATCGAATTAAATCTTTTATGTCTTTTGAATTATCTTCTGTTTTGCTTGCAAGGGTATTAGCAGAAGAGTTTATCTTGGATTGAATCTGGTCAATGTCCATTTGGACATTCAAAGGTAGAAAAACTTGCTCCACGTTAATTTGCTTGGCTGCAGAAAGATATTCTGACACATTTCTAAGACTCTCAGATGTGATATCTGCCTGATGAACGACATATTCCAAAGTATTCATCGTACTACTATGAAATTTCCCCTGACCAGTGTATAATACAATACATCCAATGCTGAACAAGCATGACAGAGATTAGTTTCACTCCAAATGTGTGTGCATACATGTGTTTAAACAGAGAGAGAGAGTGTGTGCGTACATTGCAACAATGGTAAAGAAAACGAGGAAGATGAGAGAGAGTGCATAAGCGATTCGAGAATAGCCATAAGGTTCTCTCCGACAGCAACAGTAGCAGAGACAGATGAGAGACAAACAAAGCCCAAAAACCGCAAACCAGATTATTGCCACCACAAAAAATGGAATGGCAGTGTATGCAACTGACTGCAATTAAATATGAATTGATATCAATTAATGAAAACATGGCTAACAGTTATTTCAGATCAACCTGCAACGAGTTATGAGGCTTTAATAAAAAGATAGAAATTTGGTTGTTTATCAAATGACTTGAAAGTCTTCACCATGCCGTGATCAAAATTTTGGCATGTGTTTGGGGCATCACTGCATTGCAACAATATGCAGCGCTGATTCTAACCAAGCATTCCATATCAACTCTTTCGGGTCAACGTAAGATTGAAGTTCAAAGCAAAGAACAAATGTCTGATAATTTCTTTTTTTCAGAAATAGTTCAGCTGCATCCTTTTGGCCACTATGCACTCACAAGGAGCCTGAGCTTAAAACCAGCAGAATACATCCCAATATAAGATGACAGAACCAAAAAAATGGAGACATATAGTAATTTAGTATTTAGTTCACATGCATTAGGCCATTTCGGCACAGGGCACGCCTCTTTTCCCAAAAGATTATGCACACTTTAGTGTCAACTACAAAAGTCAAATAACTTAAAATAAAATCTTGTTAACATTGAATCAGGCAATCATTGCGCACATTTAGTCATGCCTATATAGTTCTTAAAATCATACTTGGTTTCAATATCAGTACGTTCAAAATATTTTAGCATGGAAATTCATGTTCATCATCATCAACGAAAAAACCAAACTGCAGAAAGTGGGATCAAGGATATTATTGACTCATATAATTCTAACCGGTGGATAAAAATCAAATATCCATAATATATGAGATGTGGTGGCCTGTACACAGCTACATGGATGCTCTTTTTCCCTTTGCCCCAAGCGTAGCATCAAATCAGATAGTATCCTTGCTCATCCTACCTTATATCAATGATCTCAATCCTTTAAGTCACGGGTTTCAAACCGCCATCTACTTCAAATTCAATAGAAACCAAACTATCAATTCTTCTGTTTGATACTGAAGTTATTTCAGTCTTTTTATGGCTAATTTGTATGGAATTATACTAAAATCTGTATTCATAGCCCATAACTATGGGAGTAAATGGAAAAAAAGGTTCTTCACACAGCCTAATGGATGAGCAATGCGTCTTCTCCACGGACCCATATGAGAGTAATGATCTCTCTTAAACAAATAATTCTAGAAATACAGAAAATAAAGACTACTTTCAGAGAAAAAATTCGAAGAACATAAAAAAAATGTTTTCATGGTGGAGGAAGTAAAAAAGTGACTGATGTGAAGCCCAAAACGTACATCAACTAACGAGCGTAAGAAAAACAAGTTAAAATATTTAAAGACCTACAGCCCAGTAATGGCGATTGCTGATGTTCCAGCCTCCCGTGTATTTTTTAAAATCATTAAGAGGGTCTTTTCTGTAGGTTCTGTGCGCAGCAAGCGCAAGAGGCTCGCTTAGATTATCAGCAAGCAATCTCTCCGGTCTAGCCCAAGACACAAGCATCCCGCCATGACCCTTACCCTCATTGTGTTTCCCTGCATGAGTTTCAGGAAATCGGGAAGTAGCACGACATTAAATAAAGGAAAACAAGTAGTGATTGAGGTGAGTTGCTGACCTGAAGCTGGGAATGTATGAAAAGAGTCTGAAGAAGATGCAAATGGTAAATCTGATGAAAGAAGCAGAAAGATGGCAACAAGGTAAAGTAACAGAGACCTGGAACATAGCATGGTTTGGTATGGCAAGATCGGGTTGGATCGATTCATGTATCTGTGGGAAACAAATTTGGCATGTAGATAAAAGAATGTCTTGTGTCCTTTTTGAAATTTGCAGGTTGGTAAAAAAGGTGTATACGTTTCTTAAATCGGCGGTGGTTGGGTTATGGAAAAATGAATGACTGGGATTAGTTGGAAAATAATGATAATTCATATATAGAGTTTGACAGAGACATACAAAAAGACAGACAGATCATGGTGTTTAAAATAATGGTGTCGAATACCAAATGAGCATCGGATTCGATACAATCCCAGCAATATTTTTCCCACAATTGCGCGCTTTTTGACTTGGGTTGAGCCACGTCCCACACTCTACACCTTTTTAAATGTATATATATATATATATCACCATCTCTTGCTCTTTTTTGGCGTCGTGTGTATGTAGACTTTTCCTGAATCAGAAGAGGGTCAGGGATATGGTGAGTCAATATCTAATAATTAATATCAATAATTAAGTAAGAAATTGCTGAATATTATCGGTATTTAGTCAGAGTCGGATTGATCACCGAAAAGCACACATCTGCTCTAATCAACACCGCATTTTATTCCGCCTAAAGCTACGGCGAATATGTGCTGTGTATTTATGTAGATATATATAGCCTGAAAGTCTTCTTTCTAAAATAAATACTTTCATGGAAAAACATATATATTTTTTCTGAAGGTAAATCATGTGACTTTTTTTTTCATTTCTGCTTTAAATGTTTATACTATCCAACTAGTTTAAATAATTAGATTCTTTTAAATGTTGATAGTATTCAAAATCAAAACTATTTAACTCCAATTCGCTCTTATATATTGGGCAAAAACTTGTGTGAGACGGTCTTACAAGTCATATTTTATGAGACGGATCTTTTATTTGGGTCATCCATGGAAAAATATTACTTTTTATGCTAAGAATATTACTTATTATTTTGAATATCGGTAAAGTTGACCCATCTCACAGAAAAAAATTCGTGAGACCGTCTCACAAAAAATCAATATATTGTTATCAACTTATCTAGTTATTGCTTTAAATTAATTTTAATATAAAAAATTTATAATTAAAAGAAAAATATTTCATTTTCCCCTTTTTAATATTTGTGGGCCTGAGGATTATTCATTTTATGAGCCCAAAGCCTTTTTGAGGTTTCCTCTCCAGTATCCACCAATCAATCAACCACTGCCGGAACAGGTTCTCGATCAGTCGACTCTCTCCCTCTTTTTCTATTTTTCTGATTGTTTGGTTTTTTAAATTAAATGGTTTCCCGACCGAGAAGGCATTCTTGAAGCAGCTCAAGGTTTTCCTTTTGTAAGAAAGATTTCATCGTCATTTGTGCTAGGCACAGGATGAATTACATTACATCGTTATTATTTTTTATTTGTAGCTCCAACAAATCAGTTAAAGGTAAGGCTCCCGGTAAAGGAGGCAACCGTTACCGGAAGAGCATCGGTTTGGGGGTTCGAGACTTCTCCCGAGGCTGTTAATGGTCAACTTCTTGTTTTTGATCTTGCTACTGATGCTTCGGATGAATGCTAGAATATTTTCTTTTTATGTTAAATGGCAATAATAAATCAACTACTCATTTTTATCGTATGTCGTATAATAAATGACATTTTTTTGGGTCAAATATTTTCGCATAAATTTAACACAATTTAATATCATATTCTGATAAAAAATATTTTTCATTTGGGTCGATTAATTTTCGCATAGTTTAACACGCTCTAAGATCATATAATTATGTGGTTATAATTTGATTAAAAAATAACTTTCCTTTAGACCGATTATTTTGTGCATAGATATAAACACATATTTTTTGTCACTCGTTATGTCTACAATATGACCAAAAAATAGCATTCATTTGGTCCGATTATTTTTCACATATATATACATGCACTCGAAGAATGTATATTGAAAAAATTGGTTTTGACATCCTTGAAGGTGCTTCAAACACAATATTCTTCATAAGCTGCAATAGCTTGTGTTCTAAGAATGAATATACCGATTAATTAAATCGAGTTTGGTTTTCAAACCAAGCGAAAAACACTCGAAATAATCATTCGTTAAGAAAACTGAACAGTTTAACGCTTTTAGCTTGTGCAAACTGAATAACTGAAATAAGATAATCAGTTCGGGCTTGTATCGGTCCAGTTACGGAAGAACTGAACTGACATTTGCTGAACTGATTAAATCAATTTTAAAACAATAGTTAAACAGTTAAAAGACACATAATATATTTATGAATGTTCAGAGAGTTCAACTACTCCAGCGTCATCATTTCTACCACCTCGAGTAGGATTCACTAGAAGACTTTGATTTATACAACACCATGTACAAACTCACTTCAGAAAGGCAACATCCAACTAGAACTCCTAGCACTCAGGATTACAGGCAACACTTGACAATCCACATAATATTTAGCGTATTTCATGTCAAGACTACAAATACAATATTTAATGTCTTTGTGTGAAGAATAACTCAGTTAAACAATAAGCTCAACTCTTTGTATATGTTAGTGATTATGTGTGAATATGTGAGAACTGACCTAATCAATATAACACGAAAGTGTTCTCACACAACTGAGCTAACTGCTTCTAGTATTCTGATATGAAATAAGCGTGTCATCTGTTTTCTTCACACGCTAGTATTTTGTTGTAGTTCCGCGCCTTCTTTAATGGTCTTGATCTGGTATTTATAGACGATTACCTGACCGTACATGAAGAGTCAATAATAATGTTTGTTGTATTTGCATGTGTTTCCTTACGATACGTCTCTTCATTCTAACAACTGTTCTGGAAGATTTCCTCTTTTAGCTCTGCTGCAACGTCCATTATTGTACCTTCTATGTGAAGTAGTTTGTAGCTTGTAGCTTGTACCTTGTATATTCGTGCTTAGCTGGATTCCATTTGATAGTCTTGTCGTGATATGCGATTGATTAGTTACAACTGATGCTCTGAACTGGTCTGGTGAACTGGTTCTCTGAACTGGTCTGGTAAAATCAGTCCAAACTTATTTCACTGTATCAGTTGTTTTGTTCAGTTGTGTTCTTCATCAATTGGACTCTTCATCAGCTGGTCGGGCTTCTGAAAATCTTCTGCTGAACCACTTATTAGCTGGACAATCAATGAAACTGGTCTTTGATATATCAGTTGGACTGGTTCAGTTTTGACAATCAGTTGACGTCTCGATAGCTTCAGTTTCGGCTCGGGAACTGATCAGTTTCAGCTTTTTTCCACACTAGATAAACTTGTTAGAAACAAAATAACAAGTTTTGTTAACATCAAAATCAAGATTGCGAACATAAAATGTTCTAACATATATTGTACCTAAAATCTGGCCAGAAAATAATCTTATTTTGGGCTGATTATTTTTCAAATAGATCTAGATGAACTTTAAAATCATATATTGTGTTTGCAATTTGGTCAAAATATAGTCTTACTCTGGGTCGGTTATTTTTCACATAAATTGAAACACGATTTATTTTGAACTTTAACAATATCTACATCTCAAAAATCGCTTTATTAACATGTAATTTAAATTTAACCAAATTTGAGATACAAGATATTAATTTAACTTAAATTATTATGCAAGAAATAAAATATTTGCACATCATAATTATTTTTGTTCATAAATATTTTTGAAATAAAAAAAAGAATATAAAATAATGAATAATTTCATATTAATTTTATTTCATGCAATTACATTTTGAAATGGTCGAATTTAATTTCACAAATCAGAATTGTGGAAGTTAAAATTTAATAAAAGATCAAATTCCTGAATTTTAAAATATGTTTCAAAATTGGACAATTAAATAAGGAATTAAATTCAACTAAAAATCCCCAAATCTCCAAATCCTAACCTTAGCTGAAAAATCGCTGCTGCCACGTCATCTGGTCGTAACAGTCATCGCCGACCATGACCCAGGGTCGCCTTACTTCAGCCGACCACCTCCATACCATATCCGACCAACAATCAGCCAGAAATCGATCGAAATCATCGCGAAAATTGACGAAAATCATGCGACTAAAGTTGTGGGTAAAAAATTTGATCACGTCGCGGCGGTTTTCGATCAATAAATGGATTAATATGGGCTCCTGGAGATGGGAAATATTTCCCCTCAACAACCGCCGCTTGAAAATGGCCGGAGAATGTCCGATTTGCCCATGAATCCGGCAGCCCAACCCTAATTCAAAAAAAAAAAAACGAATTTCCAATTTTTAAATTTTAAAATAAATATGAATTTTGGATGTAAAATTCGAAAATACAATATCCAAAAAACATGAATTTATTCATATCAAAAATTCAGAAAACTCAAAAACCATATCTGAATCAAAAAAATTTAGAGGCAAGAAAATCGTCTCAGATCTAAAAACAAAACTTAATTTTCTGTTTCGAACAATTAAAAAAATCTCATAATTCAACATGAACGTGGCTCTAATGCTACTTGTTGGAGATTTAATAAAATTAAATCTATAAATCATGTTATTAATTCATATATCACAACATGCTAGAAATTCATATCGAAATATCATAAAATATAAATTACAATAAACACGTACCAGAATCCATCGATTGATCTAACATTGAAGTTATGAATCTTTCAAGACAATAAAGAATCGACCACCTTATTTTTTGTCTTAGATGAGAGAAGAAGAGAGATCTATAATATGTGTGTCGTATATAGTATGTGTTATTCTATGCAACTCATGGACCATAACTTTATATAATTTCAGTAGTCAAGACTTAATTGGGCTGAGTTCTACAAATAAGGTGGATCATACCAATTTATTTAATATTTTGGAAACCGAAAATTAATTAGATCACCTTATTGAGTTCTTTATTAGATAATTTGTCCATGTACAATTAATTAAATTATGTAAACCCACAAAATAATTCCAACATTGTCTTCAAATTGGTTCCCAATTTAACCAATTTTTGAATATCGGTTTTATTTGTTGTCTTCAATAGTCATGTTAACCTTGTATTGTTGTCTCGAAAATAAACATAATAAATTAATGATTTTGGGAGCTCGAGATGTTCATGTTATATAAAGAGATCAAGGTGGTTTGTCAATTGTGTTGTTTTTTAATAATATAGCAAAAAAAAATAAAAAATCAAATAGTAAGTTTTCAAATAATTTCTAATGATCTCGATTTACTTTGTATGGGCACATACATTGACAAGAAATGCCCATTCACCGGTAATGTGTCTATTAGAGGCCGTGGAACATGCCACAGTGCTAAGATGATGACAATCATTATCTGTCGAACTAGCTGCATTGGGTTAAGAAGTACCAAAGGTGTGAATGTTAATGCTATATTATGTGGTTTTTGTTCATGTGATTTCAATATATTTTTGATGCACTTTAGATATGAGAAGAGATATTCTATTATTCCGACACATATATCCTCATTCTTCCGCGTGGAAAGGGAGACCATGTTATCACTGGACAGTACCTGTTAGTGTCAACTTAGTATTCTTTTACTTTATGAATTGCTGTGGGATTCATCTCTCATAAATTTATCACGTCTTGCAGGCCATTGTCGAATAATGTTAGGTTTAATATTCTTAAGGTTATACTTGCTGGTTCTTCTGGTCGGGGAAAGAAGGCTTTTACTGGAATGTGAAACCTGCAATGTGTGTTTCAAGATGGATTTAAAATTGCGGATCTTTTTAGAGTTTTATTTTTTTTTGTTTGAACAATTTTCGTGGATCTGTTATTGAAAGTTGACGTAAGTTGATTCATCTTGCAACAAAAGTGAATGATGCATTAAGGTTATAGTTTCTGTGTTTGGAGGATGTTGAATATGTAGTGATGACTATATATCTACATGACTAAGTTTGAGAAAGGATGATGGAATCACAAATGTGAAATGTTAGTTCACACTAGGTTTAATCTAGAACAATTTGTTTTTGTTTTTTCTTTTTTAGATGAAAGTGGGCCTAATCCTGTTGGACTTTTTAGCGTATCGAGTGCAGATGGGCTGCTCCAAGGCATATTAAATGTGGGGACCCGAACTTAATTCAGTTCTTAATCACTTTCTGGGAATAATTAATCAATTAAAATAAATAGGGTCTAAAATTTTTTTCTTTAAAATACGAGAGTACGCAGCATATGAAATAAGTCCTATCTCATTTGCAAGATCACTATTCAGATCTAAGTACAAGTCCTGTACAATCATAAATCATAATAACTACTGTTTCTTCACTACATCTCAGGTGATATAACAGATGTACTCCTAAGTCTGGATCTCCACGCTAACTGTCTTCTCTCATCCTCTTCTTGACCCTGATCCAGCCCCACCTGTTGTCATGCACACATACAAAACAAGATAACAGCCGGATAACTCCGGTGAGAATAAATCCCAGTATAAACAATGTAAACATGCAATCATATAGAAACATATACAAAAGCATATAACAAATATCATTCACATGCAGCCAATCAACAAACATGTATGATATCAAAACTGTAAATCAACTAGTCGTATCAGACTTGACTCAAACAACGCGTCGTCTCAGACTCGACTCAACTCTAACCTAGGGATCCCGATTTTGAATATTGAGAATTATATTGAATCTCAGTCGATAGGAATGACTCAACCCTAAACGGCATCGATATAATTCCGATATCCAGTGTCTGACGAAACAGCCACAGAATTGACGAATCAGTCAAAGATTAAGCGAATCAGCCAATAATTAGACGAATCAGTCAGGGACTAGGCGAATCAGCCGATAGCCAGACGAATCAGCCGATAACTTGGCGAATCAGCCAATGACTAGCGAATCAGCAGTCAATACATGCATACAGTAACTAGACGAATCAGCCGATGATTAGCGAATCAGTAGTCAATACATGCAGTGACTATAAATCAATAGACTACAAACATCAATCTCATCAATTACAAATATCAATGCAATAAATTAAGTATGTGATTTAGGGAAACTCGAGTCAAACCTCACTCGAGTTGTGCAATCTCAACTCAACATTAGTTTATACCTTTCTTTCTGATACTCTGACTTTGTCGAAATCTCGAACTCAAAGCCTGTCAATACTCAATCTGACAATACAATATTGAGGGTACGACATCAATACACCACTCAATCAATACTGGATATAATCAGAATTCAATCAAATTCTGTTTCAACAATATGATGTCATAATTTCAATATATCCTGCACTACTATATCAGTCAGATATCAATTCCAACACCTCATAATCGATAACAATTCAATTCTGATATCAAATCGACTCCAAAACTACTCCGAAAATCATAACAATTTCATATGATATCTGTTCTCCAGTCCGGTTTCGATTATACGATGTCTAACATGACAAGAACATCATATATGAATCATATCAGATTTTGACAATACCATAATTTCAAATCTTATCAAAACGTAGCAAAACTTACGTCCAGTTGTAGCCTACGTCGATAGGAACTCAATACCGAAGTCGGATTCAAAATCGGACGAGCGGATTTCTCACAAAAGGCGTAGGGATTTTTAATACAATCACAGAACCCTTTCTCTTTCCTCGAGCTTCTCCCTCGATTTCTTCTGAGAATTACGTGACTATATGTATATATATATATATATATATCCCAAGTGCATGTAAAGATACATGTCCCATTCTCCATGATTTTCAGTCGGCGCTCGGGCGGTTATAAACTACCGCTCGGGCGCCGAACACTCTGCCCGGTACTCGGCTTGTTATCCATTGGTGCTCGGGCGGTAATTTTCTACCGCTCGGGCGCCACAGGTTCTGCCCGAATGCTATTCTTATTGAACACTGGCGCTCGGGCGGTCGTTTCCTACCGCTCGGGCGCCAACAGTTCTGTCCAAACATTGTACTTTTCATATGTTTTGCCCAGTCTGGTCTCGGAATGGCCCGACTATAATCACCTCAGTTCATAATCAATAAATCATCTCAGATTACAATAGTCAAATTCTCGGGTATTACATTAAATTTACCAATACAATTTGAATTCGGGCTCAACTTGTTCCTCCAAATTGAAAATTTCAATATCAGTGCCGCATCATAGTATGGTAAACCAAAATTATATGTTGTCACTATCACCTAGATACTATCATTACCAACATCTTTAAATATTCATTTGTTGTATGTTTTTTTTGTTAATCCCACGAACATAGATTCTGTTGGTCTAATTGATTAATATAAATGAAAAACCTGTTATGATAGTTGGTTTTACAACCTTTTAATGTTTTAATATAGGGAGAGATATAATATTAAGTATCAAATTTTTTTTATGTCCAACTATTCTGCTATGCATACTATAACAACTGATTGTTCTATTTCACTCTTACTTAGGAAAAAAAAAAACTCATAACCTTATTTTTATACCTTATGAGTTGTTTTAATAACATTTTACCAAACAAAAATTAAGATTTTATAAAGGGTCAATCATCTCACATGTGGAAAAAGCACATAGAGCTTGGAATCCAAACACTAGATTTTCTAAATCTGGGTTCATATTATTTTCTAAATTTGGGTTCATATTGAATGACAATCGGGAGTTATCTAGTAGGAGTTGCATTAATGATACACTCTTTCTACATTCGGGTTCATATTGAATGGCAATAGGGTGTCATGTATTTCAAACCAAATACTCATGTTATCTTTAACCCTAGCCAATTGGGTCTTGGTAGGACTTACATCAGTGATGGACTCCGTTGTTACATCATGTTCATAACTCCATTTAGAAAAAGAAACGAGGAAAATGTGTAGAAAGAGATAATTATAAACATTATGGATTGTCAAATAAAAAATTAAAGAAATATATATAAAAAAAACTTATGGGATGTGACTAGTTTGCGAGAGTGGATTATTTGCATCCATCGGTTATGGTACTACGATCAACGGCTCAATTCACAAAGTGTTTGGTTGATGTGATTAAATAAAGATAAATGAATAATCACATAGTTATCTAAGTTACAATTTTAAGATATATTAATAATCATTTTGACCCCGTTTAAGATCTAATTTTATGATTAATTATTTGATTATTAATCTAACAAATTAAGTGAGATAAATTATCAACACACCACAAATTACATTTTTATCATCTTATCTCTTATGAAAATAAATATTTATTAAATTCTAATTTATTGTGTTTAATGATTAACGTAATATTTTCAAATATATTTCTAATAAATATATTTAAATTAATTTTAATAAACATAAATTATAATTATAAATTAATTATTTTAAAAATATTTATAATTATTTAAAAAAACAATAATATTATAATATCACTAAACTTTATTTAACATTAAAATTAATATTCAAAATATTACTACTATTTTAATTATTAATTATAAATATTTAATTATCTATCAAATTATTTTAAAAATATTTATAATTATTTTAATAAAAAACAATAATATTGTAATTATTATTAAAATTTTATTTAACATTAAAATTCAAAATATTATTGTTATTTTAATTATTAAAGTAAATGCATATTTACAAATTTATTTTTAATAAATATATTTAAATTAATTTTAATAAATATAAATTATAATTATAAATATTAAATTATCTATCCAATTATTTTAAGAATATATATTTAATTAGTATTTGGGGCATTTTGATCATTACAATAAAATTTACAAAATTAATCTATTATTTTAAAATAATACCAAACACCATGTTATTTATATCACCATACTATTAATCAATATATCTCATTTTTTAATCACTCTAATTATTAATAATTTACTTATCCTATCACATGTACCAAACGGATGATTCAAGAAGTTGCAGAGATTCTAATGTATTCAGGTCTATTGAAGATCAGATAAACTTGGTAATAGTAACTCGACTGCTACTATATTGTATATTGATATTCGATATTATGTGATGATAAAAACTCATCGATTGGTAGATATGTCTCGATTTTAGGACAACAATGATTGTGTTGAGTCATCGATAATAAAAATGAGAAAAATCAACGGACATGAAAAGATGGATCAATGATTCAAAACGATAAAAAGAGCTCATACCAAAATTGTGAAGTTTCCTGTATTTTTACGTAGACATGTTTAAGATAAAAAGACAAGTAATTCCTAGTTTACATTCTTCCATTTAAAATCATCCTTGGCTAGAGCAGAGTTTTGCCAGAAAAACTATTAAAACCTGCTTCAACAAAAACATTTTATTTTTTTATTATTTGATTTAGTATTATTATTAATGTAAAACCCAACAGAGAAATAATTAATGGGCATTGCCCCGACCATTTCACACTACTGGAACCAAGTCTCTGTCTTTCAAAGAAACAGGTCCAAACCTTCAATCCCATTTTCTCTCTCTCATTGTCTGTACGCCAGTTGCTGCCGCACAGGGAATTCAGTCACATACACGCAGGTGTATCAGGTAAAGTGGAAACTTCCGATTTCCACGGCATGCATAACCATTCTGCTCTTTTTTTCAAAACGTTTTTTGCCTCACTTTCATCTGACTCGACCATTTACCGGACTTACGTTTTCAATTGGTGAATTTAATGATGTCCGTGTTTTTCTGCTTGATGTTTGCGTAGAAAATGGCAAGTTTGGTGGAGAGGCTTCGGATTCGATCGGAACGCCGGCCCATTTACAACATAGATGATTCCGACGACGAGAATGATTTCGTTAAGAGAAATTCTGGGTCGGGCTCTTCTAATGACAAAATCGAAAGAATTGAACGTCTTGACGCGGTAGTTTTTGATTTCCTGCCCCTCCCATACGTTTTTTCGCTTTCCCCTTTTTCAGATTTGTGTCACTTAGTACGTAATCTGTCCGCTGTCCAGTTATCATTGTGCGTGTTATATCTGTGTGCTTATCCACGGATCTAAATATGTTGATACGTACCTATGTTATCTTCTTTACTTGTTTTTGGGCATACACATGAATCTATGCACTTATAATTTTGCTTCTTATTGATTCCGACTCTGTAACGGGGCATTTTCTGGATATCGAAGAGGAAAAATCCTGGTTGATTTTCCGGAGTTTTTGGAGACCTAATTTCGGAAATTTCTTAAATTACATACTTCCTACAATGTCACATTAAGTACGGCCGTACTTGTCTCCAAAGTAAGCTATAATGAAGGGGACCAAGGAGCACACAGTTATGATGCCTACATCCGGAATTAGGTTTGAATCAGCAAATCTGATTCGGAGAGTCTAGCAATTGGGAATATAAACATTTAATGCCGATCATACTCTGTGAACTTTCATTGTTGTGGCTTTTCCGGTGTCTGCTTTTAATTACCACCCCCACCCCCTCCCTCCCTCTGTCCAAGTCGAATAATCTTTTAGGTATCGGAATTGATGGTTGTGGAAATTAAATTGTTCGAGCGAATTGTGCGGCTATTTTCCTTGATTGATTTTATTTTCTACACGTGCATCTAAGAGAATTATCCTTTGACTTATCTCCTATTTAATCTCGATGCATAAATAATGGGGCTTCAAATTCATGCCGCAGTACTCGCGTCTTTTAAAAGTGTTGTTAGGTAAGGCCTAAGGGAACGTCCCTGGGAAAACCTTCATGGATTCAGGATTGGACGAACGTATAATAAACAACTTGTAATATTTTCCTACTCACGAAATTAGAAAAAATGGAATCTAAATTCAACCGTGCGTCCGCATCCTTGGACTTATGTTATTATATTTCAATTAATAAAGCAGCGACGGTTTTTACGACTGGGAAATACTAAATACCATTTAGACATGTAACAATGAGATCAAGGAGCATTTATATAAATGCATGAATATGAGGGATACTCATTTATGACATGCAAGCTGTCCTCCGTTTTTTTCTGGGTTATAAGTTAAAATCGTACGTTTTTGCAAAAAAATTGGATGTATCCCAATAAATTTTGGATTTCTGTGCCTTGCATGTTCTGCTGCCTTTTTCGAGTTGCAAATTTCTAGAAATAATTTGTTTCAATGTGTGTCTGTTATTAGAAGGAAGGCCTGTGTCAATCTTGTGGCAAAGGTGACAATCTTTTGAGCTGTGAAACATGTACTTATGCCTTCCATCCAAAGTGTTTACTACCACCACTGAAGGCTCATATTCCTAGTCCCTGGAAGTGTCCTGAATGCGTATGTATCTTTATGCTCCCAATTTCAGTCTGCTTAGGAATGGGTGCAATCTTAGTTTGCTTATTTAACCATGATTTTTGTCAGATCGGCCCTCTCATTGAAATTGAGAAAATACTTGACTGTGAGGTGGGTCCCACTGCTATTGACGACAGTGATGCATCTAAGCTTGGGTCGGATCAAGCTCTCATGAACCAGTATTTAGTCAAGTGGAAAGGCCTATCGTACCTCCACTGCTCATGGTATAATTTTCAACTATCTCTATTTGCCATGTAGTTAGTCAAGTTATTATGTTAAGGCATGTTCCTAGGGGAAGTATATCATCAGTTATTTGCCCAGCTTAAAATCACCAAATCGTGACCAAGCTATTACAGTATCACTTCACATGTAACGTGATACATGATAATCATTAGTCGACTATTCTTCTAGAATAATACTACCATCTAATTGAAATTCTCTTAAATATTGTGCCAAAAGAAGGCGCTGATTGAATTTCACAGTGATATTCTCATTTATTAAGCATGTCTTGTCTTATTCTTACTCATATCGTGCATCATTTGTATGTTGTTCCAGGGTGCCCGAGATAGAATTTGTTAAGGCGCAAAGGTCAAATCCTCGCTTAAAAACCAAAATAAATAACTTCCATAAACAGGCGTCTTCACCAACTAACCCTGAGGATGACTTCGGTCCTATCAAACCAGATTGGACGACCGTTGATCGGATTATTGCCAGCAGGTTTTACATACATCTTTTTGCCGCGTTAAATGAATATCTGTGATATTTTGACAAGGCCTTGTGTCAAATTTTAGTCTTGGACCTTTAATTTTTTTTCTTTTTGAAAGAAGTCTTGGACTTTCAGAAGAACTATATATTGTCAATTTGATTGACTAGACATGTCAATCATATTGTCAAAATGATTGACATGTCTAGTCACCTGAAAAGGGCAAAAAACCTCGTACTCTTGGAATATTTTAATTAATTATCTGGTTAGCTCGGAGTCGTTGGGCGATTTTTGAGAGAAGATTAAATTCAGAGTTGTGACTTGGACGACTAAGATGCCACAATTTAATCACCTGCTTATATCAGATCTAGTTAGGGATTAGAAATTTATTTGCTCCTAACGATAATGTAGTTCCCTAAATTGTGAGGTGTCTTGTGGATTGCTCATCCGCTATCTTTGTAAAATTCTCTATTATTATAATAAATTCATATTTTTCTATATAAAAAAACGCTTGGAGAAATTATTTGTTTCAGGCTTTGCATTCTGAATCTAGAAGTGAATATTTTGAATCAAACTGGCATATTTTTGTTAAAAAATGTTCGATTATCCTCTGCTTTGGTGTACAAAATGTGCTCAATTGTGTTTGCGCTTTTAGAAGTTTGAGTTTTGAATGAATGTTTACCTTTATTCAGTGCTATCAATGCTTTGAGGGAATATTTAGCTTCCTCTAAAAGGATTTAATTTATTAAAGGCTGATTTCAATTAAGATATAGACTTTATGTAGTGTCATGCCTTGTCGATCTGTATGGTTAGATCTTGAAAAAATGTTCAAAATCATGGACGAAAAGCAATTGCTGTTGGGAAAATTCTGGCTCTCACCTATGTGTTGCTTGCTCATCTTTTTAGTACTGCCATTCACATATGATGGCTACTATCATTTAACAGACTATGTGAGTTGATTGAAGGCTTTACTTCTAACCTCGGAATACTTGTTATGCTAAGAGATTTTTCTTGTCTTGTATAGAAATAAAATGAATTTCTGAACTGATGAGTCACAACACAAAATGTGATTGATTTATCAGCTTGAGTTTAATGTCGCTGGTTTTCCGTGGTATAAATGATACGTTGGCATTTTTTGTCACATTAATTCCAATTGTTGTCAAATTATGGTAAAAACCAGGATTGCAGGTGAAGGGAAAGAATACTTTGTGAAATGGAAGGAGCTTCCCTATGATGAATGCAGTTGGGAGTTGGAATCAGACATTGCATCTTTTCAAAAAGAAATTGAAAGATTTAATAGCTTGCAGTCTCGATCTGACAAGATATCGGTGTCAAAACAGAAGAGCAGCCTTCTTGATGCCATTGAATCAAAGAAAAAACAAAAAGAGTTTCAACACTTTGAGAGTAGTCCTGATTTTCTTTCTGGAGGTATGCGATGCTCTGTCTTTTAGTATATATTTTTCATTTGATCATGTATAATATTCTATTTGACTATGTTATCATCAATTAAAAAATCAAGGTTCATTGCATCCGTATCAGCTCGAAGGGTTAAATTTCTTGCGTTTTGCTTGGTCCAAACAAACACATGTGATACTTGCAGATGAGATGGGGCTTGGTATGCTGTTTTGCACCTTAAATTGTCCTTCTCCTCGTTCTTTCTCTTACTTTCTCTATGTTGCAAAATTTTGTACACTAAATGTCTGTGAGCTCAGGTAAAACAATACAGAGTATTGCATTTTTAGCATCTCTTTTTGGGGAGATTCATTACCCACATCTTGTGATTGCTCCTCTTTCGACATTGAGAAACTGGGAACGTGAATTTGCCACCTGGGCTCCTCATATGAATGTTGTAAGTACGCAAAAAGTCTGGGATCATGGTAAATTAGTGTTTATGTTGATGAATAATCAATTGCTGCAGGTGATGTATCTCGGAGGTGCTCATGCTCGCTCTGTGATAAGAGAATATGAGTTCTATTATCCCAAAAATCAGAAGAAGAACAAAAAGAAGAAATCTGGTCAAACAGTCAGCGAAAACAAACAAGATAGAATAAAGTTTGACGTTCTTTTGACATCATTTGAAATGATCAACATGGATTTATCATCTTTGAAACCCATAAAATGGGAGTGCATGGTGAACAGACATTTCCTAGCACTGCAATGTTTTTTATATCCTTTTGATGCTTGCTTTTAATGTCTGCTGGCATCTATTTGTAGATAGTTGATGAAGGTCATCGTCTTAAAAATAAGGATTCAAAGCTGTTTTCTTCTTTGAAACAGTTCTCTAGCAGACATCGTATCCTCCTGACCGGAACTCCACTTCAGGTATATTGTTACTCATTTACATTATGATACATTATACATTATGATCTGTGTTCGCACTCTGCTATTATTGTGCTGTTTATGCTTGTCACATATTTTTATATAGAGCAACTACTACTGTTTGTGCAAAGGCATATCAAATTTTCTGTGTTGTTACCTTAGTGCGTACTTCGTTGGATATTGTTATTAACAACTTGCAGCGAGAACTGATAATTCTACTGTGCTGGATTATTTTGCAAAATCATTGGATAATCTTGAATGAGCGGATGGAATGTGGTTTTTCGAATTATTACTGGATTGATATATATAAATGTCAATTTATGGAGACTTGTGTGGAGTGAGGTTATTTTCAAGTGAGTCAACAATCCTTGATGAAACCTAGTTCAGATTGATGGATGATTGAAATTACTTTCTGCTGTAATTTTTTTTGGGTCCTCCCCTATTCCATTCAGGTTGCAAGGACTGATGGCCTAAATGCTAGCCTGTAGTTACGAACGAAATGCAAATAACTCTCTGGGATGTCATATCTACACATACTCAAGAATTTTGCTTTTTATGCTATGATAAGCATGTAAATTGGCCAGACACTTCACCTTCCATTACCATCACATATGCTTTTTATGCTATGATAAGCATGTAAATTGGTGAGACACTTCACCTTCCATTACCATCCCTGTGTGAATGCTGTACACCAGTCCCTTGAGACTACGCCCTCTATTTTACGAGGTTTTTCTTGTGAAGTCAACGAGTCTCTGAAACTCTTCCCTTCATTCTATATTTGAACAGTTGTGGCATGGCTTCTTATGAAGTTTACAGTTGAAAAAATACTTACTTCTGCCATTTAATTTGTAATGTTATTATATGACCATTGTCTTCATGAATTACAGAACAATTTAGATGAGCTTTTTATGCTTATGCATTTCCTTGATGCAGGGAAGGTCAGTGTCTTCTGACTTGATTTTTATTGTTTTACCATTAGTGAATAAATCAACTATTATTATTTAAAAAATTTCCATGATTCTTTTGTTTTGTCAAAATATATTTCCAGTTTGGAAGTTTAGAGGAATTCCAGGAGGAGTTCAAGGATATAAATCAAGAGGAGCAAATCTCTAGGCTTCATAAGATGTTGGCACCACATCTACTGCGAAGTATTAATTGAAACTTATCTTGTAAATTGGAACTTGTAGTTATTTTCTCGCCTTTATGACCAGGAACCATCTTAAAGCAAATTATATACTATTGTCAAGCATGGTAATAGCACTGCAAGACTAAATCCAAATTTTCACTGGCTTAAAAATTGATTGATTATTTACGAAGATGCATGCGTGGAAGACAAGAGCCATTTGCTCGAACCTTTATGAAAACAAGTACGCATGGCTGACATGCTATACTCCAGCATTTGGCTCACAAACTGCTCGTACCCTCAATTTTATTCCTTGTTTTGACTCAGTTAAACCAGCAACCTATGTTCATCTAATCTCTCTGCCCACAGCATCTATGATTCTCCTATACTATTCAGCCTGCACAATCAATCTGCTAGCTTCATTGTATGCTTCTTATGTCCAGTTCATCCATAATGCTCATTTTTCTCCCATTGACTTAACTGCATCTGGTTGCCATCCTTTTTGGCTTGTGCTATATCAAGCTATTTTTTTTGTTTTTCCTTTTCTTGCTAAGAAACTGGACCAATGTACTTGAGGAGTTTGCAATGCTGAAGGATCTGCAATTTTGTATTTCTACAAACAAGACTTCCTTGACAACAACTTTGATTTGCAGGATTGAAGAAAGATGTCATGAAAGAGCTGCCTCCTAAAAGAGAACTCATTCTTCGTGTTGAATTGAGCAGCATGCAGAAAGAATATTACAAAGCAATTTTGACTCGTAATTATCAAATATTAACTCGCAAGGGTGGCGCGCAGGTGTGTTGTAGATTATTGTTTGTGTTCTTGTCACCTTACTGGAAGGACTTTGGATCAAGCTTAATCTTTTTGTTGATTGCTAGATTTCCCTCATAAATGTGGTGATGGAACTGCGTAAGCTCTGTTGTCATCCCTTTATGCTGGAAGGCGTTGAACCAGAGGATGCTAATGAGTTTAACAAGTACTATATGCATGCCCTCCCCCCAAACACACACATACACAATGATTTTCTCATGAATTTTCTTGATGGAGTTATTCCTGCATTTGATACCCGCACATAATTGTGGATTTACTAGATGTTTACTGTGTCATTCATATATTTTTGTATGTATGCTTTGACTTATCCAGATGGGGATTTTGTCTGCTCACAAGATTCTCTTTACGATTATAAACAGGCAATTTCTGGAATCCTCGGGAAAATTACAGCTGTTAGAC
Source organism: Primulina tabacum (assembly GCF_025594145.1). Taxonomy (NCBI): domain Eukaryota; kingdom Viridiplantae; phylum Streptophyta; class Magnoliopsida; order Lamiales; family Gesneriaceae; genus Primulina; species Primulina tabacum. The sequence continues at coordinate 270,906 of NC_134554.1, read as the reverse complement.
AAGATGATGGTCAAGCTTAAAGAGCAAGGCCACAGAGTTCTGATATATACTCAATTCCAGCATATGTTGGACTTGTTAGAGGATTATTGCAATTATAGGGTATTCATATTTAGTTGAACTCGTTAATTGATATGCCAAAAATGTATTTCAAAACATGAACTGACAGTACCGTCCCATGTACTCATTAGAAATGGCATTACGAGAGGATTGATGGAAGAGTTGGTGGAGCAGAAAGACAAATTCGTATAGATAGGTTTAATGCAAAGAATTCATCCAGATTTTGCTTTCTGCTATCAACTAGAGCTGGAGGTTTGGGAATAAATCTTGCAACTGCTGATACTGTAATTATATATGACAGGTAATATAATGTTCTTGGGTTCAGTAGCAGTTATTTGCGTATTTGTATCCTAGTTTTGTATTTGGGTGATGTATCGGTTCTTTATGTCTGTTCATTGTGCTTATTTGAGCTATGTTACTTGCTGGGGTGAAGGAAAAATGGGCTGCGATTGTGACGACCTGTGCACGGGCCCTCACAGTGATTTTATCTTCCCCCTATTGCCCATTTCGTAACTTAAGTTTAAATTTGAGCTATGTGCAAGATTCGATATCTACTGCCTTTGAAATGTGCAAAGCTATATTTATCATAGAACCCCAATACTTAGAATTGGGGCATCTATCATTGTTAAATCTCTCTGCTTCTGTTCTTCAGTACTCGCTCTTGCCATGAGTTTTTGGTAGTGTTGATAATTTAATATTGTAGGATGATCGATCGACAGAGAAAGAGCAAACTGTTGAAAAGATGTTTGTTCAAGTTGATTTATAATGCGCTTGTGTGTGTCATATTATGAGGTCACAAAAGCTCTTGACCTTACAAGTTATGATTGCGATTATGAGATTTATTGATAGTATTAGTTGCATTGATTCTTTGGGATGGAGGTATCTAGTCAGTTGTGATTGGTATCATGGATATAGTTAGGTATTATAAGCCGTACTTTATTTTTTATTTGAATGTCATGAATCTGCTTTAATGTTGTGAAACACTGTTGAATTGTCCATTGTGACTGGTGATATAATAACTTTTGTTATGCCATACACATAGCGTTCTCTTACAATATACTTATATTAATTTTGAGTTCCTGAAATTTTCAGCGATTGGAATCCTCATGCTGATCTGCAGGCAATGGCAAGAGCTCATCGACTTGGTCAAACAAATAAGGTTGTACACCTTGTTGATCATTTTTTGGCTGACTCTTGAATCTTCAATTTGTCACTAGGCTTATCACTGGTGTGACTTTTTTTTGTGCAGGTGATGATTTACAGACTCATAACTAGAGGAACCATCGAGGAAAGAATGATGCAGATGACAAAAAAGAAAATGGTTTTGGAGCATCTTGTTGTCGGAAAGCTCAAGACACAGAATATAAATCAGGTAAAGATGTCATATGACAGTATGCACAGTTTTTCCTTTTCACCATGACATTGAAAAGTATAATCTCAATTTGAAGGTACATACTGTATAACAAAATCTCTGCAATTTCTATTACAAGTGCAATGTTATTCTAGAGTATATATGAAATAAACATGTGAATACCACTCACTATAAGTTTCTATTCACAAAACTTTCAGAATATAATTAATTCCTATGGAGTATTTCATCTCAAATGTAAATTAGATTTGTCAGTGTAAGCGCCATCTTTGTGTAAGTTTAGAAAACATTACATTGGTGGTCATCTTTGTCCTTATCACGCAGGCACAGATCTAAATTGAAATTTCCAAAATTTAAATTACCCTCTCACTTAAATTGACATGTTCCAAAATGGTAATCTTATAGAGGCTAAACGAATATGTTGGATTAATTTTAGTCGGACGAGGATGAATACCCTAATGTTTCTTCCTTGTTAGTTGCTGACATGTGGAAATGATATGCCATTTGTCATAGGGGCCGAACCACCCAAACTTTCCCCTTAGTTTAGTATGTCAGTGAAACTGAACCTGTACTAGTATAATACTAGAGAGTCAAACAGCATTTGGATGTTTCCAGGAAGCTGCTTTTGCTAGAGGCTTTGTTTTCTTGCATTTTTTACTTCTTGAATCGAGCTATGTCCTAACCCACTTCTCTGCATGGTGGTTTTTCAAAACAGTTGCATTGCATTAAGAATCTTGAGGGCATCACATCGGCTATGTGTTTGTTGTTCCTACATCCCCTTTTTCTTTTTTTGGTGTTGTGCCACTTATTCAATGCTCCCATAATGTGTGACTTTCCTTTCACCTTGGAAGAGGTTACATCCTCTCCTTCAATGACTTGCGCTTCTGGTCTGTTTGTTTGAAACCTAGTCTTGAATCACAGATTTTGGATTACAGTGGGAAATCAAATAATATATTCTAATCAAAGATATTCTTTGATTTCTACGATTACTAATATCTCTACCATATGGGAATGATGAGAGTGTTCTGGAAAGAGATTTGTTTCAGTTTCAATTTAATCTCTTTGAGCGAATTATTTTCTTTTCTTCAAGGACATGGCATTCATTACCGTCCCACTTCCACTCCCTTCCTGAATGTTAATATGGTGTATTCTTCCAGTAATATACTGCTTTTGAAAGACCTAGCCAACTCTTTGGGAAGCATCACACCCCCTCGTGTGATTTTGATGCTCTGAATTAAGGTCATGAGAACTCCTTGGTTTCCTAAGGATCTGGCTACACTCCAGAATCAGCGAAGAAAGATTTTGTAACTGGCCATTTTGGTATATTGGATAAAAGGAGGATTGCTTATTCTTCCAATATTATCCTATTTCTGCGTGCAAATTTCCTAGCCGTTATTCCTTAGCCAGATTCTGTACACTGTTTTAGTCTGATTCATTCCGTAGGCATGGAGGTTTACTTATCTCATGAGGTAAAAACAGAGAGATTAAAAGTGATTAAATGCCCAATGCACTGCAGCCTCGTTATCCCATTTGGCTTGTCCATCCTTTCGCCTGTTTCTTGCCCATTAACACCAAGCGGTAATGGTGGTGATGAAGGCAGTGGGGAAACAGGGAAATAGAAATTAATGAGGCAAAAGATCAAGTTTGGGATTCCTAAGGTGAAAATACATCTCTTTTAGAGACATTTTTATGGATAAAGGATAAACATGAATCATGTAGGAGATAAAAAAAGGATAGAGATGAGGAAGAAGGTGAAGAAAAGAGGAGGAAATGATGGGTATGGTGGGAAGTTGTGCCGGTGGTGGAGAATAAAGAGATGAAGAGGAAAGATGATCGGGTGTTTTATGGTGTATGGGTTTAAACGAATCAAGTCGGCTCATAATGTGTTTGATTGATATTCGAATTATAGAATTTGAGCCGAACGCAAACACGACTTAACTTTTTTTCGAGCCAAACTTGAGTTCAATTTTTTTGTTCTATAGTTTGTGAGCGTTCGTGAGCTAATATTTTATTAATATAATATAATTATTAAATAAATATATTTCCAGTCTTTATTTTAAAGTAACTTGCGAATATGTTTGAATATTTCGAGTTTTGAATCAAATTCAAGCCAAAATTAGTAAAATTTCGAGTTTCGAATTGAATTTGAGCTCGAATATATCTAATTCTAGCATTAAAATTTTTTTTATATCTGACTTGATTTGGTTCGTTTACACCCCTGTTATGGAGTAAAAAATTTGGGTAGGAGAGAGATCATGGTTAATTGTGACAAAAATAATTTAAAACTATTTTCTGGTGTATATTCATCAAATTGAATAAAAAGTACAAACGATCCTTTTATTAATCTACGCAGCCAAACTAAGCAACAATGTATCCCTTTATTACTTTTAAAACACGAGGTTCGGATATTTTTAATTGTTTGTTGTACGTGAAATAATCAGATTGTACCACATTCTCATTTATATTCTTGTGCTGAGACACTTTGATTTTGCTACAGGAGGAACTGGATGATATCATAAGGTATGGCTCAAAAGAATTATTTGCCGATGACAATGATGAATTGGTAAAATCTCGGCAAATTCATTATGATGATACTGCAATTGATAGGTAAATCATCTACCATTCCCAAAGATTCCTTTGACGCGATAAAAAGTTCATGTTTTTCATAATAAATCTGAACCCCTAATCGAATCTAGGTTACTTAATCGCGAACAAATCGAAGATGAAGAGTCTTCATTGTATGATGAAGAGGAGGATGGATTTTTGAAAGCCTTTAAGGTGTGTAACTTTCTTAAGTATCAGTATATTTTGTTGTTACAATCTAAACATTATCACTGAATCACTGAGGTCACGATTGGTTCGAACGATGATATTATTGAATTATTAGTAAATAAGTGATAAAAAATTGAAAGACAAGGACATGTAATATGTGGTGATAAAATAATGTTATATTTGGTTTGATTTTTACGAATAAGATTAAGGAGGGATTGGCTGTATAAAATGATTTTATTAAAAAATGAACCTAACATGGTTTAAGCCCAAAACCATCACTTAATCCCACCTTATCCCTCATACAAAATACAGCCTGGATGTAATATTTATGGGGTCTTCTGCCCGCCATCAGGATTCTAATGTGTGTAGATGGATCTATGCTCGTTCATGTCCTTGAGTTAATTATAACAACAATTGGAAACTCTATATCATACCCCACACGATATGATATTATGGAGCATCTCAATCTGAAAATTTTGATGCTTATAGGTGGTTGATGTATTTATGATTTTGCTATGTTTTCTGATGGTAAGATACCTGTGATATTTCAAAGAAGCCAATGCTAGCTTTTATATCCATTGTTGTTAGCAATATGGGAAAATATCAGGTTTTATTTTCCTTAATCGGAACTGTTTCATTCATGGGTTTTGGAGCTACTTTTGATAATTTAAGGATTTGCACGTCGGTTTGAATCTTTTGTAATCATCAAGCGCATGCCTCAGGTAGCAAATTTTGAGTACATTGATGAAGTAGAATTGGCAGCAGAGGAGGAAGCACCTGCAATACCAGCAGAATCTAAAGCACCTTTAAACAATCCTGAACGAGCAAGCTACTGGGAAGACCTTTTGCGAGACAAATACGAAGTGCAAAAAATAGAAGAGTTTAATGCTATGGGAAAAGGAAAGAGGAGCCGCAAACAGGTTTTATATTTGAAATGTCAATTCACTTGAGTTACTTGCTGACAAATGCTAACAATATGATAGAATTTGGAATAATTAATAGGAAGAAAATAAATCAAACACAGAAGTTTAGTGCTTTGAGTGAAGTAATGAAAACCTTTTTCATTTACCATTACGTAGTCATGAAAACCTTTTTCATTTACTATTACGTAGTCATGTACTTTTGCCATAGTTTTTGCTAGGTGTGCATGATATCTCAATGCTTATATTTTTTTATTTATTTAAGAGATGAACTTTTTGTTATGCCTGTTATAAATTCAATGTTTCGTTTTGTCAGATTGACACAAACTCAAAATTTTTATGGTATTTTACTTTTAGTCCTTGTTTACAACTGAATCATGTCTCTAATGGAGGGAATTATTGTCGGAGGAAATCTGCCAAATGGTTGACGAGGAGCATATGCCCTGAGAATTTAAGATTGAAGAATCCTAGGAGGATGTAGATTTTAATGACCTAACAAACCTGTAGTGCTCAAGTAGTACTTGTATAAAATTAAGAATATCAAGGTCTTGTAATTTTTTTTTTTACGGTTCAGACTTCAGATTTCTCACTTAGGGTTCTTTTAATAGCAAGAGGGGTGGGGGAGGGATAGGGACAAGGAAAGGGAAGAGAAGTCCTACATGTCAGTTTTAAAAAAAAAAAACAGTTTCAAAAAAAGAAAGTCCTGTAAGTCCAAGTATGTCTCATTTTTTTTGGGTGATATTTGTCATCCGTTACGCATGCAATCGGCAATCCACATTGCAATTATCAGATTTATCCTTTTTGTAAGTGTCAAATTAACCCTACCACGATTCAGTTTAATGGGTGAGACTTGGGGTTGGCGGATAAAGTCACTTATAGAAGTCCTTGGAAGTTCATTTCTCAATCTTACCGGGCTTTCATCATCTGATTAGACTAGTGCCTAAAGAGGGTAATTTGATTCGATTTTGGGAGGATGTTTGGGTGGGTGGGGAGTCGTCTCAAATCAAATTTCCATCTTTGTTTCGTATTTGCATTGCGACCAATAGGCCTATCCGTCATTTTTAGAGGTCGTCACTACTCAGGGTAGTTCTTCTTTCATTTGGGATGTGAGATTCAGAAGAGATCTGACCGAGAGTGAAATTTGTGAGTTTACTGCTTTGCTACGAGTATTACAGAGTGTCAAACCACAGTTGGGTATTGAGGATTATAGAGTTTGGTTGGGGGAACTTTCGGGCGTTTTTTCTGTCAAATCATTTTACGACTCTTTTTTCCCTATCTCAAATTTCTCAATCTTACCGGGCTTTTCATCATCTGATTAGACTAGTGCCTAAAGAGGGTAATTTGATTCGATTTTGGGAGGATGTTTGGGTGGGTGGGGAGTCGTTTCAAATCAAATTTCCATCTTTGTTTCGTATTTGCATTGCGACCAATAGGCCTATCCGTCATTTTTAGAGGTCGTCACTACTCAGGGTAGTTCTTCTTTCATTTGGGATGTGAGATTCAGAAGAGATCTGACGAGAGTGAAATTTGTGAGTTTACTGCTTTGCTACGAGTATTACAGAGTGTCAAACCACAGTTGGGTATTGAGGATTATAGAGTTTGGTTGGGGGAACCTTCGGGCGTTTTTTCTGTCAAATCATTTTACGACTTTTTTTTCCCTATCTCAAATTTTTCATTATTCGTTTGCTACCATAATATCTGGAAAGTACAAGTCCCACAAAAGATTAAGATTTTCTCGTGGATCGTGGCCTTGGGGAAACTGCCTACGTGTGACTCGGTGCAAAGAAGGTGGAAGGATTGTGTGCTAAGCCCGCAGTGGTGTTGCTTATTCAGGAAAAATGAAGAGAGTCAAGATATCTACTACTACATTGTTCATTCTCGAGGGGTATTTGGATTAATGTCTTACGAGAGTTGGGATTCCAGTGGCCTTTTCCGAGGCATGCCAAAGATCTTTTTATCTCCGACTCCTACTGCCAATTGGGGAAGAATTTCAATGATTTCTGGTTTCTCATTGTTCATTGCATTTACTGGTCTATTTGGTTGGAAAGGAATAAGAGAATATTTGAGGACTCGTCGGAAAAGATCAAATTCAGAGTAGCATCTTGGACTATCACCTTGAAGCGCTTTAATCATTTGTGTATCGCAGACCTAGTTAGGGATCGGAAATTTGTAGGGTACTAAGTTAATGGTTTTTATGCATTACTCATGAACTTTTAAGTTGAATTGTAACCTTGCTGCGGATTACTCATCCGCGTGAACTTTGTAATGCTCTATTTTATAATAAAGTTAGTTTTCTATAAAAAAAAAAAGAATATTCCAATTTTCTCAAGCTGATTCTCTTTTCCATCTTCCTTTGGGCCATGAGTTTCCTGAGTTCTGATGATAATATAATACTTTGAGATTTTGGGTAACATCATAATATCTTGTATACCATTGCCCTTTATTACTTATTTTGTATGCTGAATTACAGATGGTATCTGTTGAAGAAGATGATCTCGCTGGTTTGGAAGATGTAAGTTCGGATGGAGAAGACGATAATTATGAAGCTGAGTTAACTGATAATGAAACAGCTTCAACTGGAGCTGCAACTGTTAGGAGACCTTACAGAAAAAGAGCTCGTGGTATAGGATTAAATACAGATTATGCATCAGTTGGTATAAATGCAGCAATACTATCTAACTTTTGTCCCGTTTGTTATAATTTATTGGCAGACACTTCAGAACCACTTCCTTTGATGGAAGGTGAAGGGAGATCTTTCCGAGTTCTTGGATTTAACCAAAATCAGAGGGCTCTATTTGTCCAAATTTTGATGAGGTTCCATATAGAGTATTCCTTACATATTGTGTCATTAAATGCCATTTTTCACGCTCCTTCATTTCTTGCTTGCTCCAATATTCTCTGTATGAGATTTTTGTTAAATTCATTCAATATAAAAGTATAATGCAAGCAATTCCTAATATTCCTCACAGGTTTGGCGTAGGGGACTTCGACTGGGCAGAGTTTACACCACGTCTAAAGCAGAAGACTTATGAAGAGATTAGAGAGTATGTGATTATTACTCCAGCCTACTTCAAGTCCCGTATTTATCATAGTAATGTTGATTGATCAGTTCCAATGTCAGAGTGACTGCACATATTTAGGCTTCTCAGACTTGTATCTTTGTTTAACTTGGTTTACATGCTTAAGCAGCCAATATCTTCGTCATACAAATATAATCATAAACTATTTGGGTTCATCTTAAGAGTTAGTCGACGTGATCACTATTTTTTATCATCACATTTTTTTAGCGTCACCAATGTTTTGCATCGATCATTTGACTTTTGATAAGGAACAATATGTTAATGGGGTCTAGCCATCTAACTTGTGAGACATCTAACTTGTGAGATTTTCTGACTTCTTTTCAAAAGCTAAGTTTTTAAAATTTTTATGGAAGCTTTTGTCTATGATTTTTTGTTAGCTGTTGATCCAAGTGATGTTTGCATTGGCAAGGATCTGCATGTTAAATTTTTTAGCTTAAACTGCTACCACATGAAACAGTTGCGACCGCTTTTCAGAATCTTCTTAACCCAGCTAATCTGTTTTCCACACAAGGGGTGAGAGCATAAGTTGGCTTGACTGTTAGTTTTGATTGGAGATAAATATTCTTGTTACCTTTTCTTCTGCAGCAAGGAAATCAGGATTAGTTGTGACTATTTTAAACAGGGAAATAAATCATAAAAGATGAAATGCCTTATCCGCAGGTTCATGAATTGGATATGAGAAAAAAATGGTCTATTACCAGCATAATTAGAAAATCTGAAACCTTTTTGGTTATTGCCTCTACTTCACTTACGCCAGACTTTGTTCGACTTTCTGCTTTGGTTTTGTTCAAATTGGGCATAGATCAGAAAAATAATCAAAATGTCGAACTTTAAATCAAGCTAAAGTCACATTAAATCCTATGCCTTCTTTATATATATCCAAACGAAGAATGTATCTAAATCTTAATGCCACAAGCTTTTTCATGGATTTGTCAATTTCGACAGTTGCTGAAATTACGTTAGCAGTCTCCTGCACTTTGCTAAAATGAATTAATCTTTTTAAAAATTATCCACAATATTTTTCTTATTTATCCCTTTAAAAAGTTACACAATAGTTTAAGCTAGCTGTCAACTACTTTTGGTCATTAAATCTTCACATATCATCACTTCCTCCAAATGTATGTATAGGAGCTTTCTCAGATTGGTTGCCTAATAGGATAGGCAAATGCGAATGCGAATGCTGATAACCCTAAAGATATGATAAAATGATAGTGCTGAACAATTTACATTTTGATTATCAAAGTTGGTGGGCTAATATTTTTTGTTTGGTGTCAAACCTATTTTGGGCTCTTCCTATGTTTCACAGTACATGTACTGAATTCAGTTACTTTCTATACAGTTATGGGAGGCTTTTCTTATCACACATAGCCGAAGATATAACGGACTCGCTTACATTTTCAGGTAATTAATTGTACTAATATTTTCTGTAACTTCAATGATTATCTTTAAAACTCTCTTGGTGCAGAACCTGTTTAATTATTGCATTCTCTTGATTGCAGATGGTGTACCCAAAGAGGGACTGAGGATACAAGACGTGCTTGTTAGGATTGGAACATTACTTCTTATTAGGGACAAAGTAAGTTCCACGATGCTATAAAATAATTATCAATGCCTCATACATGTCTCTTGTGATTGCAACTGAAGAATTGAATACTTTAGTTAGTTGGTTTCCTATGTCTTTGTAATCTCTAGTATCAATAGGTATGAGAATCCATGTTGCTGTAACCTACTGCATGGATGCACCGTACTGGTTGCATTCATGTGACACCTAAAATTAATTCTCCGATGGATTCTAATTAGCTACTGCCTTGGGTTTTAAATGTATAGACATTCTTCTTCTTCTCCTTTTTTTTTCTGCTGACCTCAATAAATTTTTCCTTGCATGATTCTCTTTAAGGAATTAACCCTATTTAAAAATACAACATTCGTCATGGTGAATGTAACTGTGCTTAAGGTACAAAATCACCTAAGTTTCTTAAGCTTGGCTGTTTTAGTTGTGATGTTAGTGAACTGTCCTTTAACATATACCCCAAAATGAAGTGTATTACTAGAGGTGGCTTTCACCGTTCATGTTTATACTAAAGTTCTGTAAGTCCCTATACCAAAGTAGCTATGCATTACATGGATTGACAAGGTTTCCAAGACCTTTTAGTATTTCATTGTTTGCTTATGATTTTCACTTACATTTGAAAGCTCGTCTTTGACTTGGCAGGTGAGAGCTTTATCAAAGGAGGGCGCTATTCTTTTCACAGATGATATTATATTTCGCTACCCGGGATTAAAAGTAGGAAAACTTTGGAAGGAGCACCATGATCGGTTGCTATTGCGAGCATTATTGAAGTACAACCTCTTTCCTCTTTCTTCCATGCGTGCTAACATCAAGTCTCATTAGCTGGAAAAGCAAAGATAATGCTGACAATATAGTATCCTAGTAATGTGGAAGGTGTTGATGGATATCATGTCGAAGGTGGGAGTATGAGGAATAAAATTGTTTGGAAGAAATAATTGTGAATTTGTGGCCCTTGATGCAATAAGTTTTGGCGAATTCATTAAGATGGCTAATTAAATATGGCAGGATAGTGTTTTCTTTTCCTTACCAATTAGGTCTCTTCATATAATATTTTACTCGCTAACTTAAATTTTGGGATTAAGCAGGTTATGGCATTTTTATTTGATTAAACACGATATTCGTTTAACTTTCCTCAAATTCTATGTGCATTATCACGATTTTCTTTTGTTTGTATGGACGTGTAGACATGGTTATGGAAGATGGCAAGCAATTGTCGATGACAAGGACTTGAGATTCCAGGAACTTATCTGTCAAGAGCTGAACCTTACTATGATCAATTTACCAGTCTCAGGAGCTCCCCAAGTACAAAATACTGATTTAGGAACCTCTCAAACACAACTTCATCCATCAGGGACTCTGCAGGCTCAAGCGTCTTCTGGAATTCCTCAAGCATATGGGCCTACTCCAAGTTTGTCTCCTGCACATAACGGTGCAAACTCAGAACATGTTGATGTGACTGGTAATCAGGCAAAGGGAGCTAATGGTGCCAATGATTTTGGAGCTGATGTTCCACGTGGAACTCCTGACACTCCATCCCGAGTGCAACTTTTTCAAGACCAATCTGTGCTATATCATTTTAGAGAAATGCAGAGGAGACAAGTTGAGTTTATTAAGAAAAGGGTGCTGCTTTTAGAGAAAGGACTCAATGCAGAGCAACAAAAAGAATATTTGGTAAGTTCTTTTAAGTTCCCTATTAGTTTATGTTTGGGATCTTATTTGATCATAGCTGGATTTCCATGTCTAATGAGTAACAGAAACAGTAGAAAAGTGTTTCCATTGTAATTGTATGAAAGGGTATTAGAGTAGTATACAGATCTTTACTTATCTTGGTGCTGTTGGCTCTTCACTGGCCATGAGATATTATATTGTTGTCTTCTGTTTGTTTGAAGTTTAATTAATTGATAAAATTCTCTTCGCTCCATTTAAACTGCAATTTGATTTTTTGAACATGAATTATACTGTTTGAACAAGATTATAATCTCAGGGTGACGAGAAAACAAACATGCCAAGTAATGTGACAGGGCAGAAAGTCGCAGATGTGAAAATTCCAAGCTCCAATGGATTGGATTCCCAGATGACCAACCAGTTGCTTCAAGTTGAAATTATTTGTATGTATCTTTCCTTTTTCATTTCTTTTCTTTAAGTTTCTGCGGACCAATGAGAAAATTGAATTTTAACTTTTCCAAATTTATGTGTTTGGGGATTGGACTAATCTGGTAAAACTGGTGGTTAGAGTTCTCACTTATTGCATTGACGTATCTCAGGCTTTGTTTGCTTTATATGTTCTCTCGTGCATGGTTATACCCAGGGAGAGTAGCCATTTGACTATGCATTGTTTATATTATAAGACTTGTCTTTTTTTTTTTGCCGATCGGCAGATTCTTGACATCTGCTGCAATCGTGAATTGAGGTGAGATTTGTTGAAAATTATGTTTGGGCACTCTGAAACTTTTTCTTTCAATACAAGTTTTGATGAATGTTTTCTTTCTTGTGATATGCCTAGAAATTGCAATATTGTTGGCCCTTACATGAGGTTTGCATGTTCTCTCTGATAAGACTATATGACCTTTATTAATTCAGCTCCCGAGGAAATTCTGAGTGCTGCTTGTGATAAAAGATCAGATCGCTTGGATATGGCCAGGCTCTACAATGAAGTAAGTTTGTTACATACATATTTAAATTAAGTTGACGGAAATAGTGTCACAATATTTGTTAATGCTGAGACGAGCTAGTTGGATATATTGTATGACGGAAGTGGTATCACAATATTTGTAAATGCTGAGATGAGATAGTTGGATATATTATAAAGGGGCTGTTTGCAGATGTGCAGGGTTGTTTTAGACAATGACCAAGATTCAGTTGAAGCATATTTAGCTAATAGACCGGCAAGTTTGAAAGTGAGAAGAAATTTGGGTGGGTTAAAAGAATTTAATGAAGAGATAAATCACATACTTTCAGCAAAGCAACAATGTTCTCCAGGCGTTGAAACTATTACCGCCTCTGCTACACCCACAACTGCAACGGATAATATTATATTCGGAGTTGTGAATATAGGTACAGAAGCAGAAGTAAAAATTAGCATTGAAAATATTAATGCTTCGTCAAATGGGAGTGAAGGAGCTACAAAAATGGTTGTGGATGACGATGATGCTAGCATCATTACTTCTTTCGAAAGGAAGTCAGACATGTTTTTGGACTAGCCAGCCAGCCATATCTTCTCAACTCTATTATAACTATTCTATTTCAAAAACGGTTTGATTATGAATGACTACAAGGGAAGTATTATTCTTCTTTCTTTTAGGGTAAAAAAAGAACTTCATCAAATCAATGGGCTGTCTTGTGTAATCTTTTCAAGACTTGATTACTAATATCTTTATATTATTGACCTGGACTCCAATATGGTGCATATGTTTTCTGGTTGGTGGTGGTGATATGCTTTAAACGATTATATATATGCCCACGACAAAAAAAAAAAATAAAAAAATAGCAAGTGCAGATAAGCACGGGCAGAAGACCGAATGTGCGTGAACAAGCGCACGCTCAACTAATTAATTGCGAGTGGTTGGATTTGAATTGAGTTGAATTAAGGGAATTTTTTTAATTATATTTTAATAAATTAGGTTGATGAATAGGTTAAACGATATATAAATAAATACATAAATTAAAAAGAAAAAAAAAAGAAAAAAAAAAAAAAAAAATACATAAATTCTGGACTCAAGTTCTAGGGTAATTTGCAAGCTACTCTGTCGTTGGCTTGTACTCAAGCTACTCTGTTACCGATTAAGTGGAGTCTCGTTCACAAAGAGTGAACCTTTTTGGTATACGAAGGGAAAGAAAGGATTTGAGCCTTTTGGGTCTTATTTTTCCAGTGAAAGCTCAAGATTCTAGGTTTTTTAAGTCCATTATTATTATTATTATTATTATTATTTTATTTTTATTTTTATACTACTAAAACCTTAATTAGTTAAAATTTTACAGGAGACACTTCTTTACGATTTAGGTTGATCTGTTTTTTGTCAACGTTTTTACTCCTTCATACCTTTTCATTTACGCTTAATGTTAAATTTCGCTTAAGCCATCATAGCTCAAGATGTAATTTCGAATTTAACCAAGTCACAATTTATGAGGCTCGTGGATTCCAAGGATCTCCATCACATTTCTTTCCTGGAGTCTTTGGTCAATCAAAACTTCTGCCAAATGGTTGGTCATTCTCTACATAATTCCTCGATGATTAAAATTGATTTTTTTTCCCTGATATTCACCTATAAATAAATTGACATGTCATCAATGTTTAACCAAAAAGATACTGATGCAAACAACTAAGTTTAAATTATAGGCCCCAAAATAATAATGTAACTACAAAGATAATCCCATCAAAGTTCCAGGCAAACAATCTCCATATACATTTTCATGTCTTGACATAAACGATACATCAATATGAATGTTCCATTACATTTCTTGCTGATTGATCAATCTTATAATCCGGAGAAAGCTATCTTTTACCATTTGATTCCAATGCTAAAAGATAGTTTTGAATATGGCACTGTTTCCTTACAAAAGTACAACACCAGTCAACTAGAACTTCATCAGTGTATGAGTTGTACTGAACTTCAATTACTCACAAAACATAAAAGAGGATGCATAAATAATGTAATAACTAATAATTTAAATTTAGTACTACATAAAGAGAAATCAACATTGAACATAAGAAGATAGCCCATATGTTATAACTTTTTACAGTTTTTAAAGCAACTGATTATTGGACAAACATAATAAATGCATGTAAAAACTAGATAATTAAATCAATTATTTGGGATGTATCATGAAAGCTTATCATTTGCCTTTAAAGAATAAACATTTGTAAAGATTCTTTAAGATAAAGTTTGAGAGGAGATCTGAAACCAACCAAATTACTTTTCATAATTGCAAACAAGTGGTCCTCAAGATGAGCAACGAAGATAATACGGCATGGGGAATTCATTCGGGCTCCATCAGCTCACGACCCAATTAGACAAAGCATGACTAAGTTTCAAGAATGGGTAACAAAGACCAACAACACGTTAATGTTTAGATTCAATATACAAAAACAATCATCATCCTCCACTCAAAGTCTCAAACCCTAGCAACAACTTGATTAGTAGATATCTAGTCTAGGGAAAAGGTTCCAGCAACTTATGAGCTTCAAATAAAATTTGCAAAATTTGTAAATAAAGTTCTGACAAAAGAATGTTCGTTGTGTATCACGCGCATTCGCTCCAGAAGTAAAAGAAGTGGAATCTGACATTTCTTAATGAATAAGAAGAATAGAAAGGACTTACGAGTTGTTAAAGCTGGACGGAAGGAGTAGCGATCACCGGAGGAGAAGCAAAGAGCGCCGGAAATGCGGAGGATTGCGGAGAGAATGCAAGAGCGTAAAAGTGAAAAATGGGGAGAGACTATTGCTTTATATAGGCGGAGGAAATTCAATCTAAACCGTTAATCTGAAAATTAATGGACGATCATGATGCTCCTTGGAAATTGCACGAAGAATATAAACATGAGGGTACGGAATTCAAAGCGACATCCGACCTTTCGACTACATGAAGAGTATCTAAAACCCCTAACAAAGTAATCAACTCATCAAATTCAACCTCATTCAAAGCTTTGAAGAGCAAATCTCATGCATATGTGGAATTAATCGGAAATTTATGTGACGATGTATCATCGCTTGACTGGGAAACCAATTCTGAGATCAGTTAATAGGCTTGCTCTGTTTGGTAATTATCTAATCATGATTGTAATTTGGGTTCTCTCATGGCTATTTATTGGACTGCATTGGTGGTCTTTTTGACTTCTTATTCTCTGTTACCATATGTTTCCAGTGATTCTGATGTGTTGTTTAAGGAATAAATCTCATTATTTGAGATTTTTTTTTCATATTTATATGATCATTTTACTTTTCCCAATAACTGTAAATGACATGTCAGATCCTGGCCCTTCCATTCCCCATTAGATAGCCTGGAGCGAAAATTCCAGGTGAAGGTGAAGGCACTCGAGCTTATTTTGCAGCCGTGAGGTGCTTTTCGTCAAGTGCTTTATCTCATGATTGTCTTTGGCTGAATATTTTCCTTTATTTTTTGATTTATTTGCTTTGGGTAAATAGTGAAAATGGGATTTCAATAATACTTTACCAGGTATTTGTGTGCGCTTTCTATTTACCAACAAGATCAGCAAAATAATGGTGAACGAGCTACTTATGTTGTTCATGCTACTTGTGAATGCCAAATACCTCAAGGAAATGGTGGTGATAGACTCGCTGCTTGCCCACCATGATCATTGCTAGTGACAATTTTCATACATTTTATCAAACCGAACACATTGAAATAATAATTTAGCCATTAGGATTTCCCATTAGGATTTCACTTTACGAACTCTATTACAATTAATCATTCTTAAGCTTGGCGGAACTAAGAGTATCACTTGATGAAATTGAGCTAAAGTAAAATAGAGATCCCCTTCTACCAGTTGAGCCGTAGAGGAAAATGCAACAGACAGAAAAACAACCTTAAATAAAACTTAAAACGAAGAGTATCGAGAATTTCAAATACATCTGTGAAACTAATACTTCTTAAAATAAAACTCTTGTACAAAACAAATTATTAATCCATAAAGCACTAGAATCTTCCTCCTTAATTCTTAGTTGCTTCTGTTGAGCGGTCTTAGCCATGATCTTTGTAGCATTGCACATATTATATTCCAAGGCGGCAACCCAACACGAATATCAGGTTGGTTATAATAATTATTTTTCTATCCAGTAACATGCATAACATAATAGCTTTAAAATGTAATAGACGTACATAAACAGAAGTCAGTAGGATATATGATACTAACTTTTACTGTTTGTTGGCTTCCAAGTATTCTTACTCATTTAGTAAATGATTGTATTATGAATATTCATCAGCTGGGGTATAAACCACCAAATCTATCGTACTAAATTATTAAGAATTTAACTAAAAACTTAAGTGGAAACGAATCTGAAGCCATAATTCTGAATTCTTTAGAACGTGTTTTAAATATCCAGATCTACAAGATCTTTTACTTGAGAGAATCCTTAAGTTTTTTCTTTTGAACTATTTTCTTAATGAGAACGAGAATATGGAACGTGATCATGCGCGATCTGAGGATCATGATATATAGTTAATGTCAATCATTAATATCTTTTGATATTTCTATTTTAGCTCATCATAAAAAACAGAAATGATATTTATGTCTCTACACATTAAAGACCCACAACCTAATAGATACATTAAAGCACAATAACTCGAAAAATTAATTGATCACTTTATTTTGAGCTTAATTCAATAGACAATTCACAACACATAATTATTCATATATAAGTTCATATAATAAAATTGATCCAACAATATCTCATTTGGGCTATATGTGTAACCTTATAATCATGTTTGTGGAAATCATGTTTGTGAAAATAACCTTATGAGCCCAAAAAATGTTGTCATTTCGAAATGTATCTCTAACCAATCGATCCATCAATCATATTAACATAGAATCAAAGTAGTATTTGTTACACTCAAGGTAACTAGATCCATTAATGGTCACATATGTCAACACAGCTGAATGAAGTGAATTATAAAGTGGATGTGTAACACGTAAATTTCATGCATTGTGATCATAACATGTTTATTTTCAACTAGTCCTTCATTCACCTGATTGAAATCAAATTTTAAACCATAATCAGAGTTTGACTTAACTCGAAATTTATTTATGCAGAAAATAACATAATGTTATTGAAATACATAAATGCTGATTTATTTATTATCACAACCAGGAACTTGATGTCTATATATTTTGACTTCGTCGAGCACTCAAGCTCCTGTTGTTTTTGAAATACATAGATGCTGATTTATTGTCATAATGTATTCTTAGTGGCCTTTCAATGCCATCAACAATGCGCAGTCCCGTGACAAAATTTTGCAGCCATATTGCATGATTGGATATCTCATAACACGTTACAAACACAGCTGCCATAGTGGAAGAGACTATAAGAGACTGTTTAGTACTCTTCCAGAAAATGACACCTCCAGCAAGGTGATAGATGTAGCCCGACGTAGATTTCATATTATCTTGGCATCTAACAAAATCGGAGTCAGTATACCCGATCTCAAGCTGATCCAACCTCCGATATATGAGTATGTAATCTTTTGTTCTCAGTAGGTACTGTAAAACACTTTTGACTGCTTTCCAATATTCCATTTCTGGATTACTTAAATATCCTCCTAGCATTCATGTCACGTATGCAATACTCCCCACTGCAGATGCACATGGAATATTCTGCATTTTCTTTTCCTCAAAATCAATCTTGGGGCATTGTTTGAGACTAAATTTGTCTCCCTTAGCCACAAGGGTATCTTTTATAATCTTGCATCCCACATCGCTTGAGAACTTTCTAATTATAACCTTTATGAGATAATCCAAGAATACCTCGAGAACGATCCCGATGTATTTGGATAACCGGTACAAAAGTGCATCACCAAGATCTTTCATCTCAAAATTCTTAGCTAGAAATCTCTTTGTGTCATGCAGCAATTCTATATCGTTGCTAGTAAGTAGGATGTTATCAATATATAAAACCAGAAAAATATGCTTACCTCCACTGAACTTATAGTACACACATTTAACGACCAAATTCATCTTAAAACAAACGAAATGATCACTTGATGAAATTTGAAATACCATTGTCGAGCTTGCGTTAGCATATTATTGAGATCTCAACTCCTTATGATTTGTTGAGCTCTCCACTTTTCAACATTTAATTAAGAACTCCGAATAGTATGATTGCCGAACCTCTAGCTACACATGATTTGGAATTTTCAAGTCACTCCATCCCACTTGGTTCTTCCGATTGACTTGTTCCCTTCCGGTTTAGCCTTTTCCATTTAATTTTATTAATTAAATCATGAAAAGACAAACATGAAGTTTGTAGTTTTTTCTGTATAAAACTTAGTAATTTGTGTCTGATGATTTTGAAGGTTTGTTCTGCAATTGTTCTCAGGCGGGTTTGAATGAGATAAAGGTTCTGCACGTTAGAGATGAAGAGGGGGATTATGTGAAGAATAAGCTAAGAAGTTGTTCCAGTAGGTGTTTGACGTCTTATCAGCATCGATCCGCTAACACATCTACCGGCAGACACCGAAGTTTTATGCACAGTTAAATTGTTCACAATTATGTGGTTGGTTTGATGCAAGCAATGGAGAAGATGGATCACTTTACAGTGTGTTGGTGCATACAAAGCGCTGCACTGCACCATTTCTCTTGACTTGAAACCATTGACTGATTGCGTAGGTGTATGTAGTAAATTTTTGTGTTAAATATAATGATATTAGAGTAATATTTACTCGAAGTTAACGAAAATTTGGAACCTGTTAAATTATATTCGGATTTTTATTTTTATTTTTTAAAATTCAAAATTGCACCATGATATTAATTTTCTATCATTATGTATATGTATTTTTAATGTTATGGTTTTTACATTTTTAAACTCAAATTTTAATTTTACACGTCTTATATTTTTATGATTTGTAATTTTTAAATTTCAATTTTTAATCTTTATAAGTTTAGTGTATTTTTTTTTAAAAAAAATTACTTTTTAGCTCAAAAAAATGTAATTTTAATTTTTTAAAATTTTATTAAGAATAAAAAAATATGCAACTTTAAATTTGATTTTTTATTTTTAAAATTCATGTTTTAATTTTTTATCATATATAAAAAATTATTAATAAAAATGGACTATACACTGTAATATATATATATATATATATATATATAAATTTAAATTTTGTTTTAAATTTTTATTTTTATTTTACTTTAATTTATATACGTATAAAAACTGAGTTTTTGCCTAAAATAGTAATTTTTCGTCAAAATATCATTTCTAAAAAAAAATATATATAATGAATGTTGAAATATATATATTGCATTAAATGATAAATTCAATTATTGCTTGCATTGATTATATCAATTAATTTAGTTCAAGTTTGAATTTAATTCATTTTTATATTAATTCAAATGTAATTTATGTATTATATGTTTTTTTATTTTTTTATTCAAATTGAAACTGAACTCCATTGAAAATATAAAATACTTTAAAATTTTTTGCATTGATTATATCAATCTATTTAATTTGTAATATGATTTTGTGTTACTATGATATATTTAATTGTTATTACAAACGAATAAATAATTCTGATTGAAGCATCACATTTAGATAACCAATTTTCAATCAGAATAAAAATAAAAAATGATTGCAATATTCAGTATCACTCATGAGGTAAATCATTCAAAAATATATTTTGCGCTTAAACTATGATTAGTTCGTTGATATGATCTACCTGCATATGTAAACATAATGAAAAATACATTTTAAATTGAAATATATGTTGTTTACATATGCAGGTAGATTATATCAATAAATGTTATTATTATTTTTTCATATATATATATATATATATATATTTATATTTTCTTTGTTTTATGGAGTTCACATATATATGGAATAATCAAGTGCCATGTCATGGAAAAGTAAAACACGTTCTCATATCATATATCTATATCTATATATGTAAAAAAACAGATTTTTTGACATTATTTGAAAATTTTTAGCCAAAAATAATATGTTATAAAAGAAAAAAATTTCATTATTAATATATTCATCTACCGTATTAAATACCTGAAACAAATAGGAAATAAATATATAATTAAATGTGAATTTTTTTCAATTTATTTTTAAAAATTTAAACTTAAATTTGATGTTCCTTGATAATATAAACAACATTTAAGTATCTGAATTGATTATGTAATTCTATTTAATTTCGATAATGATTTTGAATTGTATGTTATTTTCATATATTTAATTTTTACTATTCTATATCATACTAAATAAAATATAAAATTTTAATATAATACTAGGTTTTTAACTTTTTTAAAAAATGTCGTGAATTTTTGGTAGATTAATTGTCTGTAAATTGTTATTATTACTGCGTATCTTAATAGAACTTTAATATTTGTATCTTAATATAAATTTAATATAAATATTTTTAACATGTCCAAAAATAACTAAATTTTAAATCAAAATTTATTCATCTAATAAATGACAAAAAATTCGAATATTAAAAAATGTTTATTTATTGCTTAAAAATTTGATAAACAAAATATTATATTATTTTTTAAATATTTTGTTTTTATTTTTTTATTAATAAATATTTCAATTAAACAAGATAAATAAATTAATTTTATATTATCTCAAATGACATAAATATTTTGATATAATAATTTTTTTATAATAATATTTAAAATTTAAATATATACATTATAATATATCAATAATTTTAAATAATTATTTAAATATTAATATTTATTAATTTTAATTATTAATTATATAAAATAAAACTCGGTGTCGCACGGATAAAATACCAGTGAAAACCAAATGCAAGATAAGTTATATTAATTTATATTAAATAAATAAGAGAAGAAAAATCAGAACGGTTTCGAGCTTCATTGTTAATATCTAACGAAGTAACAACAGACAACACACCTGCAAATCTAGTTTCCATCGCTCGTTTGGCCTCCCTTCCACATCTCGTTCTCACTTCACTAACCTCTCATTCTTCTTCGGAATTCACTAAATTACCAGCGTATGACTCCATTATTGATTTTTCGCCCGTTTTCAGTGATTATGTTGTATGTATTATGACCATGTAATCGTTTTTTTTTTGTTTAGTGTGTGTGGATGGCTTCATCACTACTTAGCTCTCTTGCCCCTTCTGCTCCCCTCCATCTGCAAGATCATGTTAAGGTATAAACTTATTTTATTTTATTCTATTGTATTATGATGAAATTGGATTGCAAGAATACTGTTCAAATCTGTCTCTATATTCCCATCCCGTCGATATTATTTAGCAGGCAAATATGAGTCTTGGAACTTCCAAACGGATCAGTATCTTATCTGGGAAAGATTTTACCAACGGAAAGGTGTGTTGACCTTTACACACCATGTTATTCTTGATTATATTTACTCTTCTCTTAATTCCATCGAAGATTTTATCTGTGATTTGATTTATCATATTTGATTGATTTACTCTTGGGGTGGCATATCTGCTCTATATATGGGTGGGAATCGAGTTGGTAACGTAATTCTTATAGGTTAGGTGCACCGAAGCGATACTTTCTTTAAAGACATTAATTCCTCCTACCCAGATGTAAATGGTTCACGAGTAATTAACCTTCCAAGGTACAAACCTATAATCTCATAAATCCGAAAGTTACACTCTTTAAAATTTCAATGGAGCATGAAATCAACGATTTTGAGCAAAATATTCATATAAGGATGAAGGCTTTTGTTTCAGATTTTATTTTCGGTTGTTTTGTGCTTTTCTCAGTTGCTGATAGTTTAAAAATGCGGCACGTATTCATTTGAAATTAACACCTAATCATTCAAAAATTGAATGATTTCAATTTGTTGTGCCTAACCATTGGAAACGGTTAACAACATTGAAAGGGGGCTGTTGCTCATAAACGTACATGACATTAATATATTGTGTGTATCAAAAGTTAGTGTAGTGCTCTGATATTGTCAACACGAGCACACAACATGCAGCGGAAATTTATTATTTAACACACACGTAAACTTTTAAAAAATAAACACCAAATTTAAATTATGCACAAGTACGAATACTTGTGCAATGCCTCATGGCAAAAATTCACTAGAAAATTATGTAAATCGTTTACACCAAAACAATACTAGTGAGTATAACAAAACTAAATTCTTTGACACTCCAAAGAATTAAGATGTATAAAAAACTCAAGGTAAATACTAGATGCATAATAAAAAATATATTGCTTAAAACCAAACGAAACCACTCTTCGATCAACACTCTGCGTCAATGTTGCTCTTGAGTGTCGTCAACACCAATCAGCAACACGGTATATGTGAATCAATCACACAAATTCTTCAACATAAAAATCTTCGACTCTGAACTACGTGTAGGTTCAGAGAAAAACTCCAACAGCTCTCCTGCGCAAAAAGCTCCTACAAAAGTGAGCACCCGAACACAGAAAACTTCAGTAGCTGTGTGAATGTCCTTCTCCAAAAATCGTATCATTTTCCTATCAATATTCCGTATATATGCAACAATCTTAGCCACATTATCTTCCCATAAAATCAATCCTACAATCATAGAAACAAGAGTTTAATATGCATAAGACTCTTTCAAACAATGATAAAATATCTTAGAGATAAATACCATATTAGAATCAAATCTTATAATATCTAGAAACAAGTCAACCAAGATATTATCATCTAGAATTAAATCAAACAATATTTTATAATCTAGAAATGTAAAATTTTAAATTGATAATATCAATTTAGCAAAATAATAAAGGAATAAAATATTCCTTTCAATCTCTGTCTTTTTGCCTTTCTGGACAAAACATCAAAAAATGATAATCTTGGCAAGCTTCGCAGTCAATTAAGCTCCCCACTGAGTAAAAGAGTGTTTCTCCCCTTGCGTTAAAGACCTCTGAATTAAACATGTTAGGTTATTGGTGTTGTCGATAGTGTTGTCAACACCAACATAGAACACTGGAAATCATCAGAAATCATACGAAGACACATGAAATCGGAATTCATTAAGCAGCTAACAATCATATGAGCAACTAGAGACACAAGGGCATAACACAAAAAAAGAAAAAAGAGAAAAAACAAGGACTCAATACAAACTACAGATCTTCAGTATCTGTATCAGTTCCTCCATATGCTTTATCACTTTAAGCGCGTTCATCTGAGACTGAGGTACCAGCATCATCTTTCTTTGTCATTTTTGGCTCTGCTCTCCCTTTTTGACCAGAATGGAGGCCAACTTCCAGAAGGAGCCGATATTCAGCTACTTGGTCTTCTTAGTAGGCAATGACATCTTTGGCATTTTGAATCTGTTGCAAACCAAAGTCAATTTGTGCATGTAGATGTGAGGCAGAGAGTATGACGTAGCCTTCAGAAGTGGAGGTGGAGGTGGAAGTGGAAGCCGTGTTGCCAACACTAGTGGCAACACCAGCAGCAGACCAGGGAAGATCCAACTTCCGATTCCCCTTGAAGTAGGCTTGGGCAATTTTCAGTGATTCCCCTATGTCCACCAAGTTTTCATCTTCTTCCTTGACAAACCCTTGCGGTTCTAGAATTCCATAGATCAGGGATGGAAATGGGAGCTTTGTCGACTTCAATCCTCCTTCGGAAAAGTGCAGGACAATGTTGAACACCAACTGTCCGAAATTAAAGGGGCGACCAGTACCAATGTCAAACAAAATAAAGGCACGTGGCCTAGTTACCACTGATCGAGCAAAACTTGCACTGTAAAACTCTTGGTCAAAATTAATAATATTTAAGCTCGAAATAATCGCAAGTGCACGATGTCAAGTTATAATATAATGTACTAGAGTACGAGTATCGTTCCACTGAAGACTGTATTTTGCAATTATTATTTCCAGTTATTAAATCTTTAACAACGAAATTTGGATGATTGTTTTCTACTACTATACTCAAATAAAAACTCAACGATAAATTTCAAGAATCAAATAATAAGATAGAAAATCTAGAATGATAAATTAAGATTCAATGAGAAATGAATTTGTTGAGAATTTTAGTTCACCTACCCGTTGTTATTTACTTAATTCGTTCGATAGTGATCTACGCTTCCGACATGATTTCCTATTCAATTGAATACGCCCTCTCGAGCTATGCCAAACTAATTCTACTCAGTGAAGTAATTAAATTTCTTTAATTATTTATCAAGAGTGTATCGCATATCGATCTATGAAATCCCCTAGTTTTCGCCCTACCGGACTATGACTATCGGCGCGTATCCAATTTCATGTCTATGTAAATTGTAAATCCATGGACTATACTACTCGTTCTTATCACAAGCTATTCTCTCGAACTCATCCGCGATATAAAATTTGTTATTAAAGTTAGCTACGCTTTAACAACACGATAACACAATAGCATAGTCAAGAATAAACCAAAAATCGAAATATGAATTAACTAAACCGGTTTCGGGGTAGGATCCTCTTTAATCCCAACAAAAATGTAAGTTAGCTACTCGAATTCATAGTAAAAATAAACACAACAATGTTTAAATGATAAAAACTAGATTAGAAATACTATTCGTGACGTAAGTGCGATGAACGGTGCCCGGAAATCTCGAAATCTTCAATCCAAGCGCAAAATCCTCTCTAAGGCTTGTGGTGGCTACTAGATAATGTCTGAATTCATCCCCCATTTCTTCTTTTTTGACTCCTTCAGAAAATTAGGGAAGAAATCGGCCAAAAAATCTTTCCAAAATTAGGCGGCGCTCGGGCGGTAGAACATTACCGCTCGAGCGCCACACCCTCTGTTTTCAACCTTTCTCGCAGCCAACAATCTTACCGCTCGAGCGCCAAGTCTGCTGTCAATTTCTTCGGAACTCGTATCTTTCGCGCCCGTCGTCCTCTTGGTTTGCACATTTTAGTTCCGATTCCAGTTTTCCTGCCATTTGACCTGCAATTTCATCACGTAGAAGTGATACAAAATTATTTGCATATGCTTACGCTAAAATGAACAAAAAGTAAATTAAATGTACGCATGTACAATGCACACACACACAAAACTAATGCAATAAAACACGTAAAAATGACAACTATCAACCCCCTCATACTGACCTTTTGCTTGTTCTCAAGCAAACAGGTCACATACCACAACCAAGACATGAAACAAAACAAAAAGTGAAAGTACTGAAACAACTCAGTGGATGGCGAAACAGCGAACTGACATCTCATGCCTCAGCTGCTTTTTGAGCTACATCCAATTAGTCAAACCACAGCATCCATCAACACCCCTTTGAAAACACCACAAAACATTTTTATTTTGCCAGAAAGTGTGGTCGTGTGTGTGTGTGCTGTTGATTTTACTAGCTTGTGCTTCAAATAGTTTTATTCGCAAATCATGTGGGTCGCCGAATCAACAATTCAACGCAAGTTTCTCTCTCCCGAGTTCTGTTTCTATTCGGGACCAACCAGTAAACACAAAGTGGCAGAATTTCATAGTTGTACAACAAGATTTAGGGAGTCAATATCCATAAGTGCTCAAATGGTTCAAAAAGTTTGGGAGTACGTAGATCATTTTCACTATGCACTTGTCAGAAATTTTATCTGACATTCCTCAACGCCTTAAAACTCCATCTTTTTAGCCTTGGGATAGGATTTCATCCCTTTTTGGCTCCCCCACACCTTACATCCCCTTTTGTTTCTCACATTATTTTTTTTATTTTTTTAATTTTTTTAAGCGCAAAGTTTTCTCGTGCGTACTTCCTAGGCTTGGAATATTGGGTATGTTCGTTTATCTGGCCTAGAGATGAATTTTCAGGTCCTATGCACGATTGGGATTAAGGGTTTTTGAGGTATACTTTGATTTTCTACTCGAGTTCATGCTACTGGTCAGTCACTCCTTTCAACAGATATTCATTCAAATTTTACTCACATCTCATGTTTTTCCAGTTTCCCTCGCAGATTATTTTGAACTTAACTGTCAATCACACCACTACCAAAACCCACTATATGTGCATAAATAAAACTGACTGTTCATGCTACCGGGGTGTTCATAATGAGTGACAAGACTAAGAAACATGTAGTTCATTAATCCAAAATCATCTCGGCTACCAACCTACTCGTTTCACCATCAAAGGACACACATGCAGTGCACAAACGAAACAACCTCCTCATACTAAGTGTGTGCAATGTCCCCATTGCACAAAAGACTAAAACACATAAATGCAAGCACGAATGCAAACAAAGAAACAAATGCAACATAAATGACATAATGAAACAACAATAAGAACAAAAACATAATGCAGTAGAAAAAAAATGAAAAGAAAGGAAAATAGTGAACTCCCCTGATCACGGCTCATCCTCGTCATTCTCTGGCGGTGGCACTCTCGATGTATCCCCTTGCTGCTGATAGTCATACTAAAAATGGAACGGGGGAATGAACGGCGGAGGTGGTGGTATGGCCCCTGGGTCAACACCCCCTTGGACAAGCATAGTGCACATCATGGACTCGACATAGGCTAAATGTTCATTGAAGTTTGAGTTCACTTGATCTTGATGAGCCATGAATGCAAGAGTCTCATCCATTTTGTCATTTTGGGATCGCTTGCGGGGCTGTGGACGGCGTGGGACGGCGGTGCTCGATCCACCTGTATCTCCCTCGCGTGGGGAAATCACTATGACGCTTCGCACTCTTCCTCTGTAGGTCTTCCACACAAATAGCCTTCATCGGCTGCAGCCACTCCTCATCATCACGGAACACAACCCCTGCTCTTGCACACAATTCTGATATGATAGTGGGAAAGAAAAGTCTGATGTGACTGTTATGAATGCTCATCATGATTTGAGAATTGATGAGCTTGCCCACATTGATGTTGTAGCCCTGCGTTAAAGCATATAACCCCACGACCCATTCTTTTTGTACCTCGTTCTTGTGGGAGACCGGCATCATTCTCCTTGCCAAAAACAAGTACCAAAGGGCAATGTCGGCCTTCAAATATCTCTCATCAAAACAACTCGGTGGCCCCCCTAATGGTTTCCAGGTCGCCCCTGGATGGCACAGAGTTTCAAGGATCACAGTGTAATCAGGGGCAGCAACCAATGTCTCGAGTGCGGAGTCATCTACCTCGGGTGTTTTTAAAAGGGTGTTAATCCTAGCCGAATCGAACGACATGAGTCTACCCCGAACAAAGGCCTTGCCATCCGTCCTTTCACCCGCATTGGCATAAAACTCTATAACCACAGACACAACAGCAGAATTCGGCCGACTTCCAAACTTTACCCATCCCCGCCTCTCCAACTCCACAATAGTACCTAAGTGCCTATCTTCAAATAGCATACGAAATCACCTCTCGGCAATCGGGTTTCGATGAATTTTTGCATGCTCATACCGAGCCCGAGCCGTCTCATTTACAAAGCGAGTTCTATCAAAAGACGAAGATGAAGAGAAGCAGGGAATACTTTTCAGTTTCTTGGGTGCCATGGTGGTAGATGATGGAGATGGTGGCTGTGTAGTAGAAGGTGTCCGGAGAGAGGAGGCTTCTTGATTCTGAAGGCAAATTGCGAACCACGTTGCCGGCCTTGATTTGGGAGAGATTAGCTGCAAAAAAAACGAGAAGAGGGCGACTTTTAAAGTTAAGGATTTGAAGATTTTCGTGCAGAATGAGCGAAGGGGAAGGGGAGGGGTGATTTTATGTGCAGTCACGCCCAAGCGGTAAAATTTTACCGCCCGAGCGCCGACTGCACTGGAAATTTCTTTTTGGGCAGAGCCGTTCGCGCTCGAGCGGTAATATTTTACGCTCGGTCGCGAACGTTTTCCGTTTTTTAATTTTTTTTAATAATGAAAAATAAGAATAAAGACAATAAGAATAAACTAACAAATAATAAGTAACGAAGTAAATGAACTAAAATGATAAAGTCGAATTAAGTATAAGATAAGAGAAAGAGAGGTAGTTCTCAATTTATAGTCGAGAGCTTGACTGTAGGTCAGTGTCAGTTCAGACTGTCTTGGAATCGGGTGATTCCAAGTTGTGGCTCAATTGTGCCACCCATGTAGTGCTTCGGTCGCTGGGCATTTACCGTAAATGTCTCATCCTTTCCATCTTGTAGTTCTACAGCTCCAGATGGGTATACTTTAGAAATCACGAATGGACCAGACCATCGCGATTTCAATTTTCCGGGAAACAGTCGCAACCGGGAGTTGTAGAGTAGGACATTTTCGCCTTCCTTGAATCCCTTTCGATGATTCGCCTGTCATGCGCCCTCTTTGTTTTCTCCTTGTATGATAGTGCGAGATCATATGCCAGATTCCGGAATTCTTCCAACTGATCCAATTGAAGTAAACATCTTTCACCTGCATCAGTAAAGTTAAAGTTTAGTGTTTTTGTTGCCCAGTATGTCCGATGCTCTAACTCTACAGGTAAATGACATGCTTTACCAAACAGTAGTCTATATGGTGTAGTGCCTATAGGTGTTTTAAAAGCAGTCTTATATGCCCAAAGAGCATCATCTAACCTTACAGACCAGTCTTTCCGATTGACACCTACCACCTTTTCCAAAATCCGCTCGATCTCTCGGTTAGACACTTCCACTTGACCACTCGTCTGGAGGTGATAGGGGGTAGAGATTTTATGCTTGACACCATATTTACTTACTCAAAAGTTTTTCAAATAGTTTGTTGCAAAAATGAGAGCCACCATCACTAATGATTGCTCGTGGTGTTCCAAATTTGTTAAAAATATTTTTCTTTAAAAATTTCAGAACCACTTGAGCATCATTAGTGGCATATGCTTCTGCCTCTACCCACTTAGACACATAATCAACCGCAACCAAAATATATTTTTTCGTGAACGAATTGGAAAACGGTCTCATGAAGTCTATCCCCCACACATCAAAAATCTCACACTCAATGATATTGTTTAATGGCATTTCATGACGGTTAGAGATGTTGCCTGTCCGCTGACATTTATCACAGGCAAGCACATAAGAACGAGCATCTTTAAATAGAGTTGGTCAATAAAAGCAACATTCGAGTACCTTGGATGCCGTTCGTGTGGGTCCAAAATGACCACCTACCTCACGGTCATGGCAATGGCTGAGAATCGATACCATCTTTTCCTTTGCAACACACCTTCTTATCATGGAATCTGCACAAATCTTAAACAAAAATGGTTCTTCCCAAAAATAATGCTTCACGTCAGAAAAGAATTTTTTTCGTTGGTGAAACGATAGATTGGGTGGTGGTGTGCTTGTGACAAGAAAGTTAGCAAAGTTTGCATACCAAGGACAATGTTTCACCTCAATTAGCTGCTCGTCAGGAAACCAATCATTAATGGCATGATCTACACAGTCATTACTCATAAGCTCCAATCCAGACAAGTGATTCGGGGTGTAGATTTAGAAGACTTACCTGTGGGTGTGTTAGCTGCTCCTTCTCTTTGATCTTTTTCTTTCTCTTCTTGTTCAAGCACTTTTCTGTTGCTCAACTCTATGGCTTTCACTTGCTCTTTCGGGTTAGTCTCCGTGTTGCTTGGCAAGGTGCCCGGTTCTCTGCTAGTGATCATTTTTGCCAGCTGATCGATCTGATTCTCCAGGCCCTTTATTGATGCATCCTGGTTCTGCAGTCTAGTCTCGGTGGCTGAGATGAACTTAGACATCATTTGCTCCAAACTAGACTTCTCATCCCGAGGCTCAGGTCTATACATCGGTTGCTTACTATACTGTTGTCCTCCTTGGGGTCGATTTTGACTGCTTTGACCTCCCCATGAGAAGTTTGGGTGTTGCCTCCATCCAGGATTATATGTATTCGAATAAGGATCATTCCTCGGACAGTTTTGAATCCCCACTTGATTCACTGGTGCCTCCTCATTCACATAGAAAGGACCACTGTCTTGACAGTCCTTAATATAGTGTTTGCCTCCGCATTTTTCACAGAATATCTCTTACAGGCGCATCGCTGTCCCGTTTACGTTCAAGCTGTCTATTTTCCTGTTAAGTGCTTCTAATTGTGTAGTGACAGCCGAAAAATCAGTTACCTGGTGTACTCCTGCATTCCTTCTCTGATTGTTCCTCTCAGATTGAGGGTGATAGCTGCTAGCAGCCATCTCCTCCAGTAACTCATACCCTTCTTCGGCCGTTTTCCTCAACAGATTTCCACAGGACGCAACATCTATCATGGTACGGTTAGAGGAAATTAAACCATAGTAAAAAGTTTGGACAACTAACCCAAGAGGCAACACATGATGTGGGCATCTTCGCAATAAGTCTTTGTAGCGCTCCCAAGCCTCGTAGGGTGACTCCTGCTCAAATTGAGAGAAGGTGGTAATGTCCGCTCGCAGCTTCATGGTTTTTGATGGAGGAAAGTATTTCAAGAGGAATGCCTTGGCCATATCTTTTCAAGTTGTGATTGAACCTACATGCAAACAATTCAACCAAGATTTAGCTTTGTCACGCAAAGAGAACGGAAATAAACGTAGTCTAACAGCAAAGTCAGAAACTCCGTTAAATTTAAAAGTGTCGCAAATTTTAAGAAGTCGGCGATGTGAGTGTTTGGATCATCTAGCGCATTTCCCCCGAATTGGACAGTGTTCTAGATCATTTGAATTATGGCTGGCTTGATCTCAAACTGGTTCGCCCTGACAGTTGGTCGCACTATGCTTGGACGTGCTCCATCAAGCGAATGTTGCGCATACTCAAGTATGGGTATGCGCCTTGGCTCTTCGACCCTTAGATCTTCGTGATGCTCTTCCTCATGTTCGTTCCTGTTCATCATATCTCTAAGCCTCTGTTGTTGCCTTCTTCTACGTAAGGTTCTTTCAATCTCGGGATCGAATATCTCTAGTTCATACTCTAGAGACCTTGGCATGCACGAGAGAGATACCTGCAAATAAATCGAAGGTGTCAAACAAAATAAAATAGAGAATGCTAAAGTAAATAATTGAAAATAAAATTGTGGATTAACAGTCTCTGGCAACGGCGCCAAAAACTTGATCGAGCAAAACTTGCACTGTAAAACTCTTGGTCAAAATTAATAATATTTAAGCTCGAAATAATTGGAATTGCACGATGTCAAGTTATAATATAATGTACTAGAGTACGAGTATCGTTCCACTGGATACTGTATTTTGCAATTATTATTTCTAGTTATTAAATCTTTAGCAACGAAATTTGGATGATTGTTTTCTAATACTATACTCAAATAAAAACTCAAAGATAAATTTCAAGAATCAAATAATAAGATTGAAAATCTAGAATGGTAAATTAAGATTCAATGAGAAATGAATTTGTTGGGAATTTTAGTTCACCTACCCCTCGTTATTTACTTAATTCGTTCGATATACGCTTCCGACGGGATTTTCTATTCAATTGAACACGCCCTCTCGAACTATGCCAAACTAATTCTACTCAGTGAAGTAATTAAATTTCTTTAATTATTTATCAAGAGTGAATCGCATATCGATTTATGAAATCCCGTAGTTTTAGCCCTACCGGACTATGACTATCGGCGCGTATCCAATTTCATATGTTATGTAAATTGTAAATTTAGGGACTATACTACTCGTTCCTATCACAAGCTATTCTCTCGAACTCACTCGTGATATAAAATTGGTTATTAAAGTTAGCTACGCCTTTAACAACACGATAACAAAATAGCAAAATCAAGAATAAACCAAAAATCGAAATATGAATTAACTTACCCCTTTAATCCCAACAAAAATGTAAGTTATCTACTCGAATTCATAGCAAAAATAAACACAACAATGTTTAAATAATAAAAACTAGATTAGAAATACTATTCGTGACGAAAGTGCGAGGAACGGTGCCCGAAAATCTCGAAATCTTCAATTCAAGCGCAAATTCCTCTCTAAGGCTTGTGGTGGCTGCTGGATAATGTCTGAATTCATCCCCCCTTTCTTTCTTTTTGTCTCCTTCAGAAAATTAGAGAAGAAATCGACCAACAAATCTTTCCAAAATTAGGTGGCGCTCGGGCGGTAGAATATTACCGCTCCACCCTCTGTTTTCAACTTTTTCTCGCAGCCAACCGCGCTCGAGCGGTAGAATCTTACCGCTCTAGCGCCAAGTCTGCTGTCAATTTCTTCGGAACTCATACCTTTCGCGCCCGTTGTCCTCTTGGTTTGCACATTTTAGTTTCGATTCCAGTTTTCCTGCCATTTGACCTGCAATTTCATCACGTAGAAGTGAGACAAAATTATTTGCATATGCTTACGCTAAAATGAACAAAAAGTAAATTAAATGCACGCATGCACAATGCCAACACATACAAAACTAATGCAATAAAACACGTAAAAATGACAACTATCAACCACCGTGGTGTTTGAGAATGGAGTCCAATTTCTGATTGCTGTCTTCTGCAGTACCAGATATAAGGAAGTTAAAGTAACATTAGCCAGGCGATGAGGGCGGACTTGGAACTTGGTGATAACATCACTAGTCAGCACGGCGGTGATTTCATCAATGTTAGCTGGAGGAACGTCCTCAGTAATAGTATGTGTGCCGTAGTGTTCGTTGATAACTTCAGGGGAGAACTGGTAAATAGCATCGCGCATGAACATCCGTCCGAAGCGAACATAATTCACATTGTCGATAGTAGCAGTCAGATTGTCGTAGAATTCTCGCAATGGCCTCTTTGGATAGGGCATTACAGAGGTCACCGTTGCGAGCAGTCGTCGATTTATGAGGAACGAGATTAAGTTATACCTTTCACAGGCCTCGATGTCCACGTTCATTTCCTCTATATATTCTCTCTGAGCATATAGATGCCATCGGCCCACGACATCATCAGAGTAGAAAGCATTTGAAAAAGAAGCAGCAAGATCATAGTCTTCGTCAGAGGTGTTGTTCATGGTGTTGTCAACACCTCTGACAACATCAGCAGTATCTGAAATATCATCATCGGCTGAACCAGAGTCAGCATCAGAGGATTCTCCATCATTATCTTCTTGAGCCATTTCCTCATCAAGCTCAGCATCAGATTCTTTATCACCAGCGCGAGTTTGCTTTGCACCCTTTTCTTCTCTTAGACGATTGAGAAATTCGGCCAATGATTCCTCGTCTTCAGAAGAAAAATTGGACTCACCCGGACATTCCTGTGGCTCAGTCACGGTCGGTGGTGTTGTTGAGGGGGAGGAAGCAGTAGTATGCTTAGCTGCAACAGAGAGACGTGGTCTTGCGACCAATTCGAAATCTTCATCTTCCGAGTCATCCCCAGACGAGAAGTCAGGATCAGAATAAAAAAAGCAGAGCGGGGCTTCTTTGCAGGTGCAAAGTCTGGGTCATACCCTGCTTGCCTTTTGGACAATCTTCTCATAGGTTGAGGTGGAAAGGCTCTTCGATAAGCTTCAAAATTCGGAGGATTATCGATATCGACTGGATTTCCCGGCTCACCAGGAGCAATTTCTTCCAGTGGAATGGGCTCCGGAGCAGCAACCACCATCTGTAATGGATTTCGATAGGGAACTCTGTTGGCGGTGTTGCTGGTGGTTTTGCCTCAGGGGGCGGAACACTGCGGCTAGCAGCCATTTCACTTCTAATATCTTGTGGATCAAATTGATTATCGGCCATATGTATCTGTTTAAAGAGAAATTGAAGTCAAATGCGCAGTTAACACGACGAGATAGTAAGGAGGGTCGATAGCTAGAAGGAATTGAGAATAAAACACTGTATTGGTAAAGTAATTTTGATTCAAGCACATTTCAGCATAAATAATCACACAGTGCAACGGTAAAAAAAAACGCAATCCTCGCAATTCCGTAACACTCCCCTGACCCAACGGTAATATTTCTAAACTTCACCTGGAACGATAATCACGATTTTACCCTTAAGTCGAACGGTAACATTGATTCAGCCTCGTGTTACGACGTTTCCAGAAGATTATCCAGCCTAGACCCATGTCGATTATAACCCACCGACATAATTAGTCACACAAATTCAAAATTTTGGTAATTAAAGTTTTCATCAACTGTTATAGGTCAAATACTGATATATCACTACACATGATAAATTCACGATAAAAAACAATATGCATGTCCTAAATATGCCTCTGATGGGATGAAATATCAAAATGTCAGGCGATGTAAAGATTGTGCTGTGTTGCATTAGAACTTTGTGTTGGCAACACCACAATGCAACACCATTGGTTATGAGTCAATTTTTCCATGAAAATGTTTTGGTTTAGACATAGTAGCTCCCAAACTAGAAGCACGGTCTTCAAATGACTTCTCTAGGTAGTTTTTTCCATCTCTATTTTGACTTAGAAGTGGTAGCTTCCACGCTAGAAGAACGGTCTTCAAATGACTCCTCTAGGTGGCTTTTTCCATTTTCTTTTAATCTATTAATTTTATTTAATTTTTTTTCATTTTTCTGTTTTTCTCCAAAAACCTCAAGTTCCTCAATTCACCTCTTTCATGTTGGACAAGTTCAAGAGATTCTTGATGATTTCTCAATTCTTTGATGGTTGAGATTGAGAATAAAGCACTTACACACCTCGATTGGAAGATTGTACTCAGTCAGGGTGCTCACTTAGGAGATTACCAGCACAATAAAACAAGATGATTATGATTATGCAGTATGCCTAGCATCCTAAAAATGAACATGCACGAAAGGTGTTGTCACTGGTGTTGGCAACACCAATGACAACATGTGTGTGTGATTATTGTACGCACATGCCGAGAGACTTTCGAAGATTGGAAAATCTCTCAAAGTCTAAAGACTTCCGAAGATTGGAATATCTCTCAAAGCTGGTTTTCAGTTCTAACAAATTCCAGTCGAATTATGCCTTTTTTCAACCAAATTTCGAATAAAGTGATGTCTTATGTCTATGTATATTGTTCGAGTGTTGAACAGGATTTTTGGAAATGTCTATAACACTGGAGTTGTCAAAATATACCATCATGATGTCACTGTGAAAACCATAATCCTCAATCATTTGATTAATCCAAACAAGTTGCAAGCAGCAACTAGCAGCTGCTACATACTCAAACTCAGCTGTGGACATGGACACAAATTCAACTAGGTCTCCGGCCCAGTCAGCACCAGAAAAACCTACCAAATTTGTGTGTCTCTTGTGTGTATCACAATCCTAACTCTAGTGTATCTGCAATGTATCTAAGTATACGTTTCACAGTTTTTAGGTGTGATATTTTTGGATTTTCTTGGTACCTAGCACACAAACATACGCTGAACAATGATATCGGGTGAGTAGCAGTTAAGTACAAAAGGCTACCGATGATGCTGCGGTACATGATGTTGTCAACACCGTCGGCAACATCATCTTTAAACAGTTTTTCATTTGACCCCATCG
Source organism: Primulina tabacum (assembly GCF_025594145.1). Lineage (NCBI taxonomy): Eukaryota > Viridiplantae > Streptophyta > Magnoliopsida > Lamiales > Gesneriaceae > Primulina > Primulina tabacum. The sequence goes on along the minus strand of NC_134554.1, from coordinate 235,196 downwards.
GAGTTTTCATATGCTTAGAATTATCGTTTGAGAACTTTTTAATCTGATTCTTAGCATACTTGGATTGACACAGAAATATGCCATCATGTAATTGTTTAACTTGCAATCCAAGGAATAAAATTCAAATTTTTTTCCATGCTCATTTCAATTGTGAAGACATGCACTCGACAAAATTATCAACAAGTTTTTGCGACGAAGCACCGAAAATAATATCATCTACATAAACTTGGCAAATCAAAATATCATGCTTCAATTTTTGAATAAAAAGGGTTTTATCAAACTCACCTCGTTTAAAGCCCAAGTTGATCAAATAATCTGCCAACCTACCATACCACGCTCGTGAAGCCTGTTTCAGTTCATATAGAGCCTTCTTCAGCTTGTAAACATAGTCTATGTGATGTGAATCTTCAAATCCTTTTGGTTGGCTTACGTATGCTTTCTCTTAAAATTCCATTCAAAAAAGCACTATTTACATCCATTTGATACAATTTGATATGCATATGACATGCTATGTCCATCAGCAGTCAGACTGATTCAATTCGGGCTAAAGGAGCGAAGGTTTCATCAAAATCCACCTCCTCAACCTGCGTATACCCTTGAGCTACCAACCGAGCCTTGTTTCGAAAAATTCAGGTAGTCGTTTCTTAGTTTATAGCAAAAGGGTTTGATGTGCCCAGTGTAAGGCCCAGATTTCGCACACCCAAACACACGCAATATTTGTAGAGGTCAAGCCTTATTTGAAGTACCGATAACCCATATAATCAACACAAGGTCTAAAATTTATAAAGAATCATAACTTATTTATTAAAAAGAAACAATGAGTCAATCTCTCAATCACATCAATGAGTAAATAAATCAGTCTTTCAAAGGACTAGCCAAAATATTTTAAAGAAATAATCCATGAATCCTAAAAGAACTCAATGAAAGAATTCAAGTCTCCAAACTCTATGGAACATCCTCTATGTCATCACCATCCTCAATGATCTCTTCTATATATTCTACGTATTCGTCTTCCTCATCCAGATTATTACCTGAAAACAAAATTATTTAGTATACTCCTGTATCCAGCCACTAATTCGATCTCAAGGATAACGACAAAAGCTTTCACAAAGATAAATAATAAATGCACCTGTAAATAGGATGACAGAATGAGATAATAACAGAATGAAAGAACCCAGATAAGAATTTCTATCATGCAGCACTTTGACCATAGGGAAACAAGATGTGGCTCACATGCTTCCCCACATGCAGCACTTTGACCCACAAGAACCAAGAGGTGGCTCACATGACAGACAGAATAGAACAACATCCACAATTGGACCCCATCATGTAGCACTTTGGCCCTAGGAAAATAAGAGGTGGCTCACATGTATCCCACATACAACACTTTGACCCGCAGGAACCAAGAGGTGGCTCACATGACATACATATAATCCAGAATATCACCAGAACATAACCAAATACAAAATTCCAACAAATAAGGAACAATAAAGCATCGATAACAACGATGTGCATCCAAATTCATTATTGTGGAGATTTTGCGAAATAATGTCGGAATAAGAGTGTACGCACCTGTAAGAATATTTTATCTCCCACTTGAAATTCTAGTGGCCTTCTTCTTCATCGGCATATTTCTTTTGTCTGTCTTGAGCCGCTATCATTCTTTTCTTTATTGATTGAATTTTTTCGATCATTTGCTGGATTTCGTCCGGACCTGTAAGACTTCATTCGCCTACTTCTTCCCAAAATAAAGGAGAACGACATTTCCTACCATAAAGTGCCTCAAAAGGTGTCATACCAATGCTGTCATGATAGCTATTGTTATATGCAAACTCCACCAACGGTAAAGCTTTTTGCCATCCCATGTTAAAATCCATCACAATGGTTCTTAACATATCTTTTAGTGTCTGGATGGTTCTTTCAGATTGCCCATCCTGCTCATACTCAGTTTTGTTCCCAAGGCATCTTGAAAGCTTTCTCAAAATCTTGAAGCAAAGGAGAGGAATAAGCTTTGTTGTGTTTCAGCCTTTGTTCCGAGGCTTGCTTTGAGATTGGCAGAGACTTCATAGAAGGGTTCACTATTAAGGGGTCAGAGCAGTCTTCACTTGCCTTTACAAACACAGTTGATTTTGGACCAGAGTTGGAAGATTCACCATGTTCATATGCGCTTTCTACATATCCAAGACCAGTTCTGCTGTCCTTTCCCATAGTTAGCATTGAGTCAAGTTTTGATGAACTTGAGTTGAATTTAACAAGAGTCTTTGAGGCCTTCTCAAGATCATCCTTGAATTTGCACAGTTCAAGGTCCTTCCTACTCAACAGGACTCCAAGTCGAGACAAACTGCTCTTTAACTCAGTATTTTCCTTTGATATCACATAATTTGTTTCATTTCTTTTAAGCCAATCATCGTACAACTCTTCATACATCATCTGGACAGTCTCTATAGTAAACTCTTCTTGATTAGATTCCTGGATTTCATCAAAGTCCGAGTTCTCAAGAGATTGGACATTGAGACATAGTGTCTTTGATATGATGTTGTGGCCTAGTGTTGCAACACCAGTGGCAACACCAAGTGGATTGACTTGCGGTTGGGGTGTTCTTTTCAAAATGGCAGACAAAGAGGTAAACTCATCCCCTTTACTGGATTCAAATTCTTCATCAGAATCTTCATCACTCAAGGAAACTGCCATGCTTTTATTTCTGCGAAGTCGTTTGGCACACTCATTTGCATAATGTCCATATACGGAGCACTCTCTACATTGTACGGAATCCAATCTTTTAGTTTTAGGTCGAGCCATCACTTTATTTCTTGGTTTAAAATACCCTTGGGCAGGTGTTTGCAGTTTATTTCTGTCAGAAGGGCCAAAAGAAGATTTCGGTGGTTGCATAATTTTCTTCTTGTCTTTCATTCTCTTTGAGTAATCATCAAACTTCTTAGTAATCAAGGAGATTGACTCCTCACCGAGATCAGATTCATTTGCTTTCTGAATTAGATTATTAAAGGAGACATTAGAAGCTTGCAATGCAATGGCTTTTCCCTTATCTCTTCTTTGTAAATCTAGATTCATCTCGAATGTCCTGAGGGGGAGCTTATCAAATATTCCAGATTCAATGTGAACGTGTTCTTTGACTCATCGATGGCACATATCTTGATGTTAAACCGTTCTGGAAGAGATCTCAATACCTTGCTGACTAGCTTTTCATTTGACAAAGGGTCACCGAGACTGAAAACTTCATTAGATATGTCCCGAAGTCTTCGATCATATTCAACAATGGTCTCATTTTCCTCCATCCCGAGGCTCTCAAATTTGGAGGTCAGCATTCTCAGCTTGGTTCCACGTCCTTCACAGTGTCTTTGTAAAATGTTCCAAGCGTCGTTGGCAGATGTGCAATTTGTAATAAGACTTAACATGCTGACATCAACAGAGGTAAAGATGGCATTAAGTGCCTTAGAGTTGAAATTCGAGGTCTGAAACTCATCATTAGTCCATGAATTCTCAGGCTTGACTCGGCTGTCACCATCAGCATCCACAATTCTAGGTGGTGACCAACCATCTAGAACCCGTTGTCAAGCTCTTTCTTCGATGGACTTTATGTACATCCTCATCTTGACCTTCCAAAACGCATAATTCGATCCATCCAAGACTGGTGGTCTAAAGGCAGCACTTGAAGCCAATGCGTCCATCAAGCTATTAGTATATTTCCTATAAAGACAACAGAAGACCAGAATCAATTACTTAGTGTATCAAGCGTTGGCTCTAATACCACTTGAAAGGGGGCTGTTGCTCATAAACGTAAATGAAATTAATATATTGTGTATCAGAAGTTAGTGTTGTGCTCTGGTGTTGTCAACACGAGCACACAACATGCAGCAGAAATTGATTATTTAACACACGTAAACTTTTAATAAATAAACACCAAATTTAAATTATGCACAAGTACGAATACTTGTGCAATGCCTCATGGCAAAAATTCACTAGAAAATTATGTAAATCGTTTACACCAAAACAATACTAGTGAGTATAACAAAACTAAAGTCCTTGACACTCCAAGGAATTAAGATGCATCAAAAACTCAAGGTAAATACTAGATGCATAAATCAAAAAGTATTGCTTAAAACCAAACGAAACCACTCTTCGATCAACACTCTGCATCAATGTTGCTCTTGAGTGTCGTCAACACCAATCAGCAACACGGTATATGTGAATCAATCACACAAATTTTTCAACATAAAAATCTTCAACTCTAAACTATGTGTAGGTTCAGAGAAAAACTCCAACAACTCTACTGCGCAAGAAGCTCTTATAAAAGTGATCACCCGATCACAGAAAACTTCAGCACATGTGTGAATGTCCTTCTCCAAAATCGTATCATTCTCCTCTCAATATTCCGTATATATGCAATAATATCTTGCCCACATTATCTCCCCATAAAATCAATCATACAAACATGGAAACAAGAGTTCAATATGCATAAGACCCTTTCAAACAAGGATAAAATATCTTAGAGATAAATACCATATTAAAATCAAATCTTATAATATGTAGAAATAAGTCAACCAAGATATTATCATCTAGAATTAAATCAAGCAAGATTTTATATTCTAGAAAGACAAAATCTTAAATTGATAATATCAATTTAGCAAAATAATAAAGGAATAAAATAAATCTTTCAAACCTTTTCGGCCCTTTTTTGTCTTTTATTTTTTATTTTACATATTATTTCATATTATGTGTGTATATGAATATATATGCACACAAAAATTATATGTAAATACAAAAAATATATATAACAATATCAGCAGAAATTTCATGCATCGAAGCATACCCCTTTCTATCCACGTTTCACTCTCTTATGTTATATTTATAACAGTGTTTCAGCCGGACAAGCATGACTATTGCTTTTAATGCTTCCCGATTCAACAACATAACAATGGCTCCTCCTGATCCCATTCTTGGAGTTTCTGAAGCATTCAGAGCAGACTCAAACGAAATGAAGCTTAACCTTGGAGTGGGAGCCTATCGCACTGAAAAACTTCAACCATATGTGCTTAATGTTGTCAAGAAAGTAAGCTCTTTTGATATTTTGCTACATATAGTTGTTGCAATCAATGTTTTAACGTACGTTTGATAACAAAAAATACTTTTTTGACTACAAATTTTTTAAAACATTTCTGTAGGCTGAAACCCTCATGCTTGAAAGGGGTGAAAACAAGGAGGTATTTGATATGTTAAACAGAGATTCTTAAGCAGCATTATCTTCAGCATTTTAGATCACTCACAATCATAAAAATCACCATGCAGTACTTACCAATTGAAGGTTTGGCTGCATTCAACAAGGTTACAGCAGAATTGTTGTTTGGATCAGATAATACTGTGATTCAGCAACAAAGAGTATGTGAGATGAAGTTTCATTCTCTATCTGAAGAATTATTATCTCTCTACAATTATTTGAGTTGGTTTAAGAACTTGATTTATATGTGGATCTCTTTGCTCGGCACAGGTTGCCACTGTTCAGGGTCTTTCAGGAACTGGATCACTGCGGCTTGCTGCAGCTTTGATAGAGCGATATTTTCCTGGTTCCAAAGTTTTGATATCGTCTCCAACTTGGGGTATTTGTTACCACGCTCTTGAACTTGTCTGAAAAATATATTGGCATTTGCAGTCTAACTAATGTGTCTTTGAAGGGAACCACAAGAATATTTTCAACGATGCTCGAGTTCCTTGGTCCGAGTATCGCTATTACAACCCTAAAACTGTTGGATTGGATTTTGATGGGATGTTATCTGACATAAAGGTTATATTGCCGCATCTCTGCTCCTATTGCAATCGTGTTCTCTATAACTTTGTTGATCTCTTGTGTCTTCGTGTAACATAGTTCTCTGTAGATTTACCATGTGAATCCATCCATTTTTGGTCTTTGTAACTTATTTTTTGTGAAACTTGTCCTAGAAATTTGTTGAATTCCATTCAGTGTTTTAACATAAACCAGTGAAGTGCTTAGTCCCAGGTGTGTTTCAGCCATATCAGCCACATATTGTCTTTTCCTTCTCAAATTGGATCTTTTAGACATTATTGCTTCCCTTATTTATCAATGACTGCTTTGACTGCTGGAAAATTTATTAATTACAGTACGGTGAACTAAATTCTTACCTCAATGGTACATACAATACTATTTCATGATTGCTGATTTCATAAAGCTCTGCTCTGTTGTAATATCGACTACATGCTATTGTTTACTTCATTTTCTGATGAGCCAAATAAAAGTTTATGAAGTCGATGCTTTTTTGCTGTTGGGAATGCATGTGACAGCTGCAGAAAATATAACATGTCAGACAGAGTTCTAGGCCAAAACAATTTGATCATCGGGCCAAAACAAATTGGGCCTATAAAGTCAGCATTATCAAGAGTATTCTTCAAGGATGAGGAAGAGCTATATGGAAAGGGAAATAAAACATGAAGGGAGAGTGATAAATATTATTCATTTTGTGAGAGTGAGGTCACTAGTTAGGGAAAAGAGAGCATCACTTTGTACAGAGGATCACCCGTGGGATAGATGTTTTCATTTTTACGCAATTACATTTCAGTTTCCTTCATTCTATCTTTCCTTCTCTAATAATTCAGTAGGAATTTATGGTTGCAACATACATATTCTCATCCAATTATGTTTAATGAAACCTCATATTTTTAGGCAGCTTCAGAAGGATCTTTTGTGCTACTTCATGGCTGTGCGCACAACCCAACTGGCATTGATCCCACCCCAGAACAGTGGGAAAGAATTGCTGATGTCATTCAAGAAAAGTACCACATTCCATTCTTTGATGTTGCCTACCAGGTAATCTACTTTCGCGAGGTTCGCATTAATTTTTTTTCAGTGACGAGAAATTAGAGTCAAATTAATTCTGTGCTCATCTCTTTCATTTGATGGGGACTCCAAATCAGGGATAATGAATATATAAAAGGAATTTCAAAATGACGTAATACGTCAGATGAAAGCCTGGTTAAAGTTAAAATTGGTGCATTTATTTGTTATGATATGAATATAGGGTTTTGCAAGTGGAAGCCTTGACAAAGACGCGTCATCAGTGAGAATGTTTTCTGCGCGTGGCATGGAGCTTCTGGTTGCTCAATCTTACAGTAAAAATTTGGGACTTTATGCTGAAAGAGTTGGAGCAATCAATATTACATGTTCATCATCAGATGCAGCGACAAGGTATGATTAAGGGGTTTCTTTTTCTTCTTTATGGTTATCTCAGATTTATGTTTGGTTCTAGTTGTTTTTTGTGTTGGTATTGATGTGAAAACCGCAGATCTATTATACAAAAGAACTTAGCAGAGATTTAAGTCTTAGCCAGTAGAATTCTAACAAATCAAAGAATGAAACTAATATATGTATTATTTAAATAAAACTTTGGAACTAGTTGCATTTGAATATAACTTTGGAAGTAGTTGCATGTCTGTCTCGTAACTTTGGAAATAATTGTTCTGTCATGTAAACAAAAGAAACTAATAGAAATGGAGTAAAATCAAGATACTTAATACTACTGAAACAAAGATCTATATTTTCTTCAAAAAACACGTGCACTCAAAGCAAATTATTAATACTTGGAGTGAAACCTGTTAGCATTTGAAAGTTCTGTTTCCACAGTGTATGTGTGAGTTGAGAGTGAGTGTTGTGTGTATCAGAATGTAGGTGTTGTGCGTAGGTGTTGTAACACCCACGACAACATGCAGCGGAAATTATGATTTTAACACACTTACACGTAGCTGGAATAATGATAATAATACGAGATACGAGATGTAAATTATGCACAAGTATAAAATACTTGTGCGGTGCCTCAGGGCAAAATAATTCACTAGAAAAACTTGTAAGTTTACAAAAACCAATACTAGTGAAAGAATAAAACAACTCCCTTATTAAGGCGAGTAACAAATTGCATCCTAAACCTCTAACAAACCGTATAACCAAAATACATAGGATGCATCAACTGAGAAGTGAAAAAAATCTTCAAAACTCCACACACTAATCTACACGGTGATTAGGTGTTGTCTTCGGATGTTGGCAGCACTTCACAGCAACAAGTTATCAATCACGAGATGGCTTCAATCAGAAAACCTTTTCTTCGTACAAATGCATCTCTGTCTCTCCGAAAGTTTTTTTCTCTGTATTGTCACTCTCTCACGCTTTTGTTTCTTCTCCTTTGAGTCCTATTTAACATAGAAACACAATTTCATTATGAAACAAACTCTTTTTAAAACAAGGATAATATCTTAAAGATATTGTGATATCATATCTTAAAGATATTATGAGTCATATCAAAATATAGTCTTATATCACATATTGAATTTATACGAGATCATATCATCAATTTCGAGATTATCCTCATGTCTAGAAAGGCAAAATATTAAAGATAAAAAAGGAAAATATATCAAGGAATAAAATTCCTTTCAATCTCCCCCTTTTTGCCTTTCTGGACAAAACAACCCAAAAATGGTTGTACATCTCAGCTCCCCCTGAGTTAGCAAATCAGTGACTCAGCCAACTTTAGTTGACTCCCCCTGAATTCTACCGTTAAGCCTTCCCCTGATGAAAAATACAGTTCACACAGGTGTTGTATGTTAGATGTTGCAACATTCAGAACATAACACCGAAATAGTTCATTAATCAGGAGGGACAAAGATCAGAGAGAATAAAAGGACAACTAAAATACTAAAACCATCAAGAGAGAAAAAAAACTCAAAATCTCATTATCCTTCATTACTGCCATCATCATCAGCCATTTTTGCTCCACTGGTTCCAGCTATATCTGTATCTACTTATCTACTCCCCCTTTTTGTCCAGAATGGACACTTTCACCCAGCAGAAGCTCATAGTCAGCCACTTCACTCCTAATGTCTTGAGGATCAAAGCCAGCCATCTGCGAAATAGAGAATAGCAAAGTAGGGAAGTTCGAAGAAGACAGAAATTTACGAAGAACACAGATACTTTTGCGTGAAAAAGAAAACAAATAGTTAGGGTAGGAGAGATTTTAGAATATGAGGGAAAATAATAAGCCGTAAAGTTGTTCCTTATTTATCCCTAAATATTTAAGCACACCTCTCCAACAGTAACATTCTGTTGAGCCGCAACTTCAGCACCTTTTCAACTCAATTTTTACTCTCACTCAACGGTAACTTTATGAAACAGTGCCATCATTATTTCAAGAAATCAGGCAGGATAAAACACCACGTCGAATTAACCCCACAAACAGTTAGAAATCAAGAAATTTCAAAATTAAGTCGGTTAGGGTTTTCTTCGTATTTCATGAATTAAAAACTGATAGCCCACTGGTCATGATGAATTCACATAACAGCAGTATGAATGACTTAAATTTATGCCTAAAGTATGATAAAAAATGAAATACACACACATGTGATTAAACAGTGATCAGTCTGTACTCAGGTGTTGGCAACACCTTTTGGCAACACTCACAGATTGGACTCAAACTTTCTTGAACATGTTTAATTCAGACATGGTAGCTCCCACTCTAGAAGAACGGTCTTCATAGGACTCTTCTAGGTAGCTTTTTCCATCTGTATTTTGACTTAGAAGTGGTAGCTCCCACACTAGAAGAACGGTCTTCATTGGACTCCTCTAGGTAGCTTTTTCCATTTTCTTCTAAACATTTTTTTGTTCTATTTTATTCTCTTTTCTATTTTTCACCATCTTGCTCAAGAATTTTCTAAGTCATTATCTACATTGGACAAGATCATGTGGTACACGATCATCCTCAACAGCTTTATGACTTAGATTGAGCACACACCATTCTTTGGAGAATATTGATGGAAAGTTTGATTCACAACTGAGAGCACGCCATTCAGTATCCTACACTTGTACAGGCTTCACACAAAGCAGGATGTATGCAATATGTCTAGCATCCTAAAAATAAAATGCACATGCAAGCTGGGTGTTGTCCACAGGTGTTGTAACACCGAGGACAACATCCGTGAGTGATCATTGTGCACACAAGCTGAGAGACTTCCTAAGATTGGAAAATCTCTCAAAATCCAATGGTTTTGTAAAAATATCAGCCAGTTGGTTCTCAGTTCTAACAAATTCCATTCGAATTGTACCCTTATCAACCAAATCTCCAATAAAATGATGTCTAATGTCTATGTGTTTCGTTCGAGAGTGTTGTACTGGATTTTTTGAAATATCAATTGCACTTGAATTGTCACAGTATACAATTAAGGTGTCACTGTTGAAACCATAGTCTTTAATCATTTGATTCATCCACAAAAGTTGTGAACAACAGCTAGCAGCTGCAACATATTCAGATTCAGCAGTGGACAGAGATACACAATTTTGCTTTTTACTATACCATGACACCAAATTGTTACCTAGATAAAAACATCCTCCAGTGGTACTCTTCCTATCATCTAGATTTCCAGCCCAGTCAGCATCACTAAACCCCACTAGATTTGTGTTTGTTTCTTTGGTGTACCACAAACCTAAGTTAACTGTCCCGGCTATATATCTCAAAATTCTTTTGACAGCTTTTAGATGAGTGACTTTAGGATCAGCCTGGTATCTAGCACACAAACAAACACTAAACATGATGTCGGGACGACTTGTACTTAAGTAAAGAAGACTGCCTATGATGCTGTGATACTGGGTATTGTCAACACCTGCCGCAACATCGTCTTTGGACAATTTTTCAGTCGACCCCATTGGTGTTTTCATGTGCTTAGTGTTCTCAGTAGAGAATTTCTTCACCAAATTCTTGGCATACTTGGATTGACATAGAAAGATACCATCATGCATTTGTTTAATTTGCAATCCAAGAAAGAAACTTAATTCTCCTACCATGCTCATTTCAAATGTGGTAGACATGCATTTAACAAATTCATCAACATGCTTTTGAGAAGAAGCACCAAAAATGATGTCATCCACATAAATTTGACACACAAGAATATTATGCTTCGATTTTTGAATAAAAAGGGTTTTATCAACCTCACCTCTTTTGAAGCCTAAGTCAAGCAGATATTCAGTAAGCCTTCCATACCATGCTCTTGGAGCTTGTTTAAGTCCATAGAGTGCTTTCTTCAACTTGTAGACATGGTTCGGGTGGTGTGGATCTTCAAATCCTTTAGGTTGGCTTACATAAGCTTCTTCTTTCAAGATGCCATTCAAAAAGGCACTTTTCACATCCATTTGATATAATTTTATGTCCATGTGACATGCAATAGCAAATAAAAGTCTAACCGATTCAATCCGGGCAACAGGGGCAAACGTTTCATCAAAATCAATTCCTTCAATTTGAGTATACCCTTGAGCCACTAGCCTAGCTTTATTTCTCACAACAATTCCAGATTCATCAGTTTTGTTTTTAAAGATCCATTTGGTTCCAATAACATTCACATTATCGGGTCTGGGAACCAAATCCCACACATCATTCCTAACAAATTGTTCAAGTTCCTCATGCATTGCATCAACCCAAAATTCATCTTTTAAGGCTTCATTTATATTTTTGGGTTCCATGAGTAAAACAAAACACGAGTGACTTACTTGAGAGTATACGGAAGTCATGCATACTAGTCCCATCATTTTGCGATAGTCTACCTTCTCCTTTCTTCTCGTTTGCATTCCTCCAAATGTTTCTCCAATGATCTGAGATGATGGATGATTTTTCTGAACCTTGCTGGGAATATCAATCTCTTCATTGGTCACACTGTCATCATTCTCGGTATACTTTCCTAGTTCATCATTTGATTCTGCCAGTGCAGGTGTTGTCTCCGGTGTTACAACACCGGGTGCAACATCTGTGTTAGGCAGTGTCTCACTTTCGTTCAGCAGCCCATCAATATCATCCTCGATTGTTTTTCCCGTTAGATCTGCAAGATCATCAAAAACAACGTTAATAGACTCCATAGTCGTTCTTGTTCTCAGATTATACACGCGATAGGCACGACTATTAGATGAATAACCAACGAATAAACATTTGTCACTTTTAGAGTCAAACTTTGCAAGATGGTCTCGGTCATTCAAAACATAACATACACACCCAAAGACATGAAAATACTTAAGGTTCGGCCTCTTTCCCATGATGATTTCATAGGATGTCATAGTAGAACCACTCCTTAAGTACACACGATTTGAAATATGACATGCTGTGTTCAAGTCCTCGGCCCAAAATCTCTTTGAAATATTCTTTGAACTTAACATGACCCTAGCCATTTCTTGCAGTGTCTTATTCTTCCTTTCGGCTATTCCATTTTGTTGAGGAGTCTTAGGGGCCGAAAATTCATGAGTTATCCCTCTCTTTTCACAAAATGATATAAAGTGTGAGTTTTCAAATTCTTTACCATGGTCAGTCCTTATCTTACCAACCCTCAGATTATGTAGATTAGTAATCTTAGCATGTAATTTCTTTAAAACATCAAATGTATCGAATTTTTCTCTAAGAAATCTTACCCAAGTAAAGCGAGAGAAATCATCCACACAAACGCATGAATACTTCTTACCTCCAAGACTTTCCACTTCCATTGGACCCATAAGATCCATGTGCAAGAGTTCAAGACACCGTGTTGTCCCAAAGTGTTGCAACACTTGATGGGGAACACGTGTTTGCTTACCCTTTTGACATGCACCACAAACATACGTAATTTCAGAGGATAAATTAGGCATACCTCTCACAGCATCGTACTTACCAAGGTTCTTTAATGTCTTGAAGTTTGCATGACCCAATTTTTGATGCCACAAGTTTAGTTCACTTACTTTTGAATGATTGCATACTAAGTCTTCTCCAAGTTGATAGCAATTATCAGCAGACCTTGTACCGTCATCACAAAGTTGACTTATGCTTATTAAGTTTGAGTTAAGCCCTTCGACATAAAGCACATTGTGTAGATTAGGCAGTCCATCAACATTCAAGGTTCCTTTGCCAGCAATTCTTCATTTAGCACCACCACCATATGTCACATGACCACTCCTCAGTTCAACATAGTCAATCAAATGGTCTTTAGAACCTGTCATGTGGCGCGAACAGCCACTGTCAAAGTACCATATTCCTGCAATGTTAGTCTTTAATGAAGTATAAATAACGGAACATTGAATCTTAGCCTTTGGTACCCAAACCCTTTTTACCGTCGGTTTTCTGTTGGCAGTGTTGCGTCGGGTGTTATACGACACCTGTGGCAACACCTGTTCTGATTCCCATCTCTTGTAATCATCTCTCAGTTTAAAGCAGTAGGGTTTGATATGACCAGGTCTAAAACAATAGTGGCAGATAAAGTGGCGTTTTCTGGATTTGGACTTCTTGGTAGATATTTGCCTTTTAGATGGAGCACCTTTTTCAGTTTGTGTAGCATTTGAGGTTTCAACACTTCCTTTGACAAAAACAGTTGGTTTTCTCTCAGTATTGGAAGATTCTCCAATTTCGAACAGACTGTTCGGATAACCAAGCCCAGCTTTGTCATTTTGTCCAATCATCAAAAGTGAATCAAGTTTGGATGAACTTGAATTCATCTTGGCAAGAATCTGAGTTGCTTCTCCAAGTTCCTCTTTGACTTTGCATAATTCCAAATCTTTCTTGCTTAAGATTACTTCAAGTCGTGAAATTTGTGACTTTAACTCAGCATTCTCTTTGGAGAGAATTGCATTTCCTTTAGTTCTTTTGATCCAGTCTTCATATAATTCTTCGTACATCATCTGCACACTTTCTAGAGTGACTTCATCATCATCTACCTCTTGAGTTTCAGACTGACTTGCCTCCGCAAGGGTTGTAGATTTAAGACATACTGAATTCGAAGAGGTGTTGCGGCCAGGTATTGCAACACCTGTGGCAACACCCAAAGGATTGATTTGCATTGAGCGTTTTTCCTTGATCACAGAAGATAACGATGTGTGATTTTCAGATTCACTTGATCCTTGATCATCATCAGACTCTTCATCACTCAGGGTGACAGTCATGCCTTTGTTTTTCCTAAGTCGATTGGCACACTCATTGGCATAGTGTCCATATCCCGAACACTCTCTACATTGCACCGAGTCCAGGTTTCTGACATTAGATTGGATTTGCACTTCGGTTTTTGGTCGAAACTGTCCTTTCATAGGAGTAAACTTTTGAGCTTTTGCAAAAGTGGTGTTATTGGGCAGTTCAGATTTTTGTCCAATTTTCTTCTTTTCTCTCATAGTCTTCAAGTAATCACCAAATTTCTTAGTAAACAGAGAGATCGATCCTTCACCTAAATCAGACTTATCCACCTCTTTAGATATTTGAAGGATTTCACATCATAAGATTCGGTTGAGGCTTCAAAGGCTATTGTCTTCCCTTTATCCTTCCTTTGTAGATCAAGATTCATCTCAAAAGTTCTGAGAAAACTCATTAGTTCATCCAAGTTGATCGTTGAAGTGTCTTTAGATTCTTCAATAGCGCAAACTTTGACATTGAATCTCTCAGGAAGAGATCTTAGAACCTTGTTCACCAATCTTTCATTTGGTATGGGATCTCCTAGGCCATGTGATTCATTTGAGAGTTGTCTCAACCGGCAATCATACTCAAGAATAGACTCCTTGTCCTCCATTCTCAAACTTTCGAACTTTGATGTCACCATCCTTAGCCTAGTTTTACGCACACTTGCGGATCCTTCACAGTGCTTCTAGAGTATCTCCCAAGCATCTTTGGCGCATACACAAGTGGTGATTAAATTAAACATCCTTGTGTCAACAAATGAAAATATAGCATTGAGAGCCTTGGAATTAAAGTTTGAAGTTTGCACTTCATCGACAGTCCATGTACTTTCAGGTTTGAGCCGTGTGTCTCCATCAGCATCCTCGAGTTTTGGTGGACTCCAACCATCAAGTACACGTTGCCAAGCTCTTTCTTCAATTGATTTAATAAAAACCATCATCTTTACTTTCCACAATGCATAGTTTGATCCATCCAACACGGGAGGCCTAAAAACAGTATTTGTTGATCCTTCCATAATTCATTTTCACTCTGAAAACAAAACAAAACAGGATCTCACTTAGTAGCGTCCAGTGGAAGCTCTGATACCAATTGAAAGTTCTGTTTCCACAGTGTATGTGTGAGTTGAGAGTGAGTGTTGTGTGTATCAGAATGTAGGTGTTGTGCGTAGGTGTTGTAACACCCACGACAACCTGCAGCGGAAATTATGATTTTAACACACCTACACGTAGCTGGAATAATGATAATAATACGAGATACGAGATGTAAATTATGCACAAGTATAAAATACTTGTGCAGTGCCTCAGGGCAAAATAATTCACTAGAAAAACTTGTAAGTTTACAAAAACCAATACTAGTGAAAGAATAAAACAACTCCCTTATTAAGGCGAGTAACAAATTGCATCTTAAACCTCTAACAAACCGTATAACCAAAATACATAGGATGCATCAACTGAGAAGTGGAAAAAATCTTCAAAACTCCACACACTAATCTACACGGTGATTAGGTGTTGTCTTCGGATGTTGGCAGCACTTCACAACAACAAGTTATCAATCACGAGATGCTTTTCTTCGTACAAATGCATCTCTGTCTCTCCGAAAGTTTTTTTCTCTGTATCGTCACTCTCTCACGCTTTTGTTTCTTCTCCTTTGAGTCCTATTTAACATAGAAACACAATTTCATTAGGAAACAAACTCTTTTTAAAACAAGGATAATATCTTAAAGATATTGTGATATCATATCTTAAAGATATTATGATATCATATCTTAAAGATATTACGAGTCATATCAAAATATAGTCTTATATCACATATTGAATTTATACGAGATCATATCATCAATTTCGAGATTATCCTCATGTCTAGAAAGACAAAATATTAAAGATAAAAAAGGAAAATATATCAAGGAATAAAATTCCTTTCAGCATTGTCTCACTAAATACGTTTTAGTATCGAAATAAGCATTTAACTTAAGTTTCAGTAATCATGTAAAAACATTAATTGCCTTGATGTGGGATAGAGTGATGATATATACAATATCACCATTGAAGAAGATTCCACCTCTTAAAGTTGATAAATATTACTCTCGGTATTACAAGTTGAAGGGCTAAGTCAATTAGAGTGACTGGTTTTGGATGTTGGTGCAGAGTAAAGAGCCAATTGAAACGACTTGCGAGGCCAATGTACTCAAATCCTCCCATACATGGAGCCAAGATTGTGGCTAATATTGTGGGAAATCCTGAACTCTTTGGCGAATGGAAACAAGAAATGGAAATGATGGCTGGAAGGATAAAGAGTGTGAGACAGAAATTGTTCGACAGTATGTGTGCGAAGGATGACAGCGGGAAGGACTGGTCTTTTATCCTGAAACAGATTGGCATGTTCTCATTTACAGGATTGAACACAGCTCAGGTACCGTATTGATGGATCTTAATGTTTTTTATGGTTGACCTGGTACTGATTGTATTAACTTTTTCGGTCAGAGTGAGAACATGATCAACAAGTGGCATGTTTACATGACCAAGGACGGAAGAATTTCCTTAGCTGGTTTATCATCAGCCAAGTGTGAATACCTTGCAGATGCCATAATCGATTCGTGCCACAATGTTATCTAATTTGATCATCCATCGTAAATAAATACTTGGGCCAAGGAGTTTTGGTGATATGGTGGGTATTTCGGAAAATAGGCATCTCTTGTTCTATGGTTGCAGTTATTAGCAGAGGAGTCCTTTAAGAGATCAAATCCAGCGGAAGATCTTAGGAGACTTTTTTTCAATGATTTGAAGAATTCCAGTTTATTACACATACTTGCAAGAAATAGCTTGGACTAGAAAAGACAATGACTTGTTATAATCCATATAAATATAATGAACTCATTTGAAAAGACGTATATAATACAAAAATACATATTTTATAACATAACAAAATTCTAATTGTTAGGTTTAAATATATAACATAACACAAATATAATCATAAATGTAAAAAACGGGGTGAGGATAAATTTTTAAAGTGTGAAAATAATTCCGCTGGTTATTATCAATTTTTTGAATCAATGTTCTCGCTTGGCCATTAACTGAGTCTTACGTAATGCACCATGCATCGATTGTACCTAGTAACGAGGATATTATATTCTGCAAAATATCTATTTTTCTTTCTGGAATAAAAAAACCAAGTATTCCAAGAGTCGTCTGCAACATGATACATGTTCCTAACTATGGTCTGAGAATAAATCACAAGAAACGACGACAACCATCCATCGCAGAACCAACTAAAAATGGCATGTCAACTTCAGACTTAAAGGAAGACTAAACAAGGCACTGCATCTCCTCGCTTTTTTCCCGCCTTAGTTTCACTTTCTTGAGATTTCACAGTATCTGGTGATCTCCATTTGATGAATTCTTGTGATTTTGCCAAGTCAGTGGTTTTTCCCTTAATGTGATCAGTTTCTTTCAACTTTGACGAACTAGATTTTGCTATCCCTGTTCCGTTGACGCTACTGGCTCTGCCACTTTGTGGAGTATTACCTTTAGAATTGGCTGGTTTCGAGTGGCTCGAAGTTTTTGCATCATCTCTAGATCTACCAGATGTCTTGGCAGAATCTTCGTGAGATTTGCCCGTGTTTCTGAGAAGGGTTTTTATCCTTGACAGCATCTGCTGCTACAGATTTCACACTGGATTTTGAGTTACTTTTGGACTTCAACTCTGCTTTGCCATCATCTTTAAATTTGCTTCCAGATTTCCCACCAGACTTCACATATTTCTGTTTACCAGAAGATGTGGACTTGCTACAAGCCATAATTTGACCTTTAATTTTATTTTATTTTTTAAATGTACGAGGAAACTGAGAATTATAAGAACAAACCTTTTAAGTGAACCATCCATCTTCCTTTGCTTGCTTGACAAATCAGAAATGGCATAAGCTTTCTTCTTCCTTCGCCTAGTAAAAAGAAATAATCAGTATAACCATTCGCAAAATGGTCAATGAAGAGGTACTAGGAAGGAACAAAACGTGGAAGAGGTAGCAAATCAAGAATAAACTTACATGTCTGAGGATGCTTCGTGACTTGAATTCTCAATACATTTTCCCTAGTCACACAAATTGTCAAATATGTAATTTCTATTTCGGGGTCGACCCGTACGGATCTAGGTCGGCATGTACATATCCGAGTCGACCCGTATGGAATTTCTGAAAATTAAATTTTTTTTTCGGTTCAGGTTTAACCAGTTAAGATTAAATATTCAATTATTCAAATAATGATAAGGTTATATGTATTTTTAAAATTGTTTGAAATAAAATGTCGCCAAAGTGACATCTTTTATGAAAATTAATTTTATTTTGAAATACAAAAGGATTTTGGTATGTGTGATTTATATGAACATTAATCTGTCCAAATGAAGGTTAATATTTAATATAATTACATATGCACTTGTAGTGGTAAACATGTGATAGTTGTTCGAAGTTTTTTATGTGAATAATAAATCGGCCCAAAGGAAGGTTGTTATTTGACATGATTGTTACTATTAGTGTTTGACTGTTGCACCAGGATATCACTTACAAGTTAATCTTTTGTCCAAAGATGAAACATTAATAGAGTGCTCGATATTCTGTTTGTGGGATTTACATTATTTGAATATATTGAATATTTTATTTGGATATTTTGTTGAGTACGTATATTTGGTTTTCTTTTTTTCTCTGTTCGGATTTGACTTCTGCAAATGTTCATTCCAACATAAATTATATTCATATGTTAATGGCTCAAATTTTAAATCGTGGCAAGAGAATTTATTGATATTTCTCGGAGTCATAGATTTGGATCTTGCGATAAGGGTTGACTCTCCTCCCGCCATTACGGATAAGAGTACCTCTGATGAAAAGAGGAAGTTTGAAAGGTGAGAGAGGTCGAATCGCATGTGTGATGATTTTGTAGAGAGTCATTCCATAAATATTCAGGAGCACAATGTCTAGTGACATTGCTACAACTAAGGCTTTCCTTCAAGACCTCGAAAAAAGGTTTGCTAAAAGTGAAAAGTCTGAAATTGGTATACTTTGGACAAGCCTTATTTCAATGAGGTACATGGGTAAGGGCAAGAAAAAAAGTGCTCATTATGCCTCTACCTCGAAGGATAAAGGAAAGAAAATGAAGGATAAGGAAGCTGCGGGTACACAACCTCCAAAGAAACAACAGAAGAATCATAGTGATTCTCAAAGTTCTGCTTGTTTTTTTCTGTGGCACTGATGGGCATATGAAGGAGCAGTGCAGTAATTATCACGCTTGGCGTGCTAAGAAAGGTATGCTTCTGAATATGGTTTGTTATGAAGTTAATTAACTTCATTGCCTAGACTGACGTGGTGGATAGATTCTGGTGCAACAACTCACATCAGTGTGTCTATGCAGGGTTGCCTGGATTGTCGAAACCAAGTGATGCAGAAAGATTCATCTACGTTGGTGACGACAACAAAGTTGAAGTTGAGGCAATAAGAAAATTTAGATTATTGTTAAAGATTGGAATATATTTGGATTTTTATGAAATATTTGTCGTACCTTCTTTTAGACGGAATTTGATTTCCATTTCTGCATTTGACAAATTTGGTTATTCTTGTTCTTTAGTTTCTCGATTCAAAATTATTTGGTTCTGGCTATTTATCAGGATACGATAATCTTTATTATTTGAATATTATTGTTTCATTTAATGAATCGCTTCAAACAAATAGAGACACTAAAAAAAAATTAACCGGTGAGAATTCAACAGCGTTATGGCTCAAAAGATTGGGTCATATCTAAGAAAAGAGAATAAGAAGACTTATGTCAGACGAAATTCTCGAACCTTTATATTACACAGATTTTAATAATTGTGTTAATTGTATAAAGGAAAAACAAACCAACAAAAAGAGATTTGAAGCCAACAGGTGTTCAGCATCTTAGAACTTATACGTACTGATATTTGTTGACCATTCCCTTCGGTTTATTGGAATAGTCAATATTATTTTATAACGTTCACAGAGAATTTTTCAAGATATTTCTGGATTTATATGTTGATGAAATTTTGCTTGCTAGCAACGATATAGAGTTGTTGCATGACACAAAGAGATTTCTAGCTAAGAATTTTGAGATGAAAGATCTTGGTGATGCATCTTTTGTATTGAACATTCAGATGCATCGAAAATAGATGAGAACCAAAACTTGATACCAACTGAGAAGGTATCGGAATCCATCCCACGTGAGAAACCAAGTGTCGCAAAATGTGCAATTGTGTGGGCCCACTTGCATTGGAAGGGTTGCCTTTCGAGCTCCCATCTATATTAAGCTTAAAGCACACAGACGACGGACTCAACCAAGGAACGATCGCCATCTTATGAACCCTACGAAAACCAACAGAGATACCCAATGAACTCGGTGTAAACAACCAACTTTTTTTAAATATTTTTTGACATAATTTGTTTAAATTTTTTGTGTCCACTTGTAGTTGGGTCACGATTTAAACCCATGGTTGACTCTGATTCAAGGTTCACATAAAATACACAGCGTTACGACATAACGAGATCAAATATTATAAACATACACATTTCATCAAAAAAATTTATAAACATAAATATATTTAAATGAATATGTGTATTTAATTTTTGAGTAAAAATATTTTTGGTATAGGAACATTTTACTAAATTGTATATTGATACATGAAATTTTATTAATAACTTAATTGTTACATATTAGACAATTTTCTCATCAAATTTAACTACAATAGAAATTATTATTAAGATTTTATCTTAAATGTATCGCAATGCCGGAGAATTTTGATTTAAAATTATCAGGTTTACTTAAAAAGAATGTGTTATCGGGCCAAAGATAAAGCTACCGGGCCCCGGGCTTGAGCTTATAATAAAATTACTTGGTTTTTCATTATATGTATAATAAAATTATGTAGACATATTTCGATTAATAAGCTTTCAAATAGTGTTTATCGATGTATAATATATAATATATTCAATGCATAGTGATGATTTAAAATAGGTTAATTGCATGTACTACTTTTATGAAATCACGAAATTACTTAAAACACTCCATGAAAAACAAATGATCTATAGCTTCCCACATTTTCAAATTTGAGCATACACGGTCTTGTCGATATATATTTGTTTTTGAGGTACATGTGTTGAAGATTCGAAAATTCAAATATAAATATTATAAAAAACATAAAACACCAAATGTAAAATTAAATACCTTTTAAAACCCCATGTTTTAAAATTGAGGCATGTTTTACTGTTAGGATCGAATATACCAGTGAAAGTGTTTGATACCATTTGTTGGGGAAAAACCATAAACCGCAGAATCCATCATGCTAAATCATTAAGAATTTGACTGAAAAACTTAATCAAAAGCGTACCTGAAGCCATATCCCTGAATTCTTTAGAACGTGCCTTAATTTTCCAGATCTACGTGCTCTTTCCTTGAGAAAATTCTTTAATTTCTCTTCAAAACTATTTTCTTAATGTGGGAGAGAATAGGAAACGTGATAACACAAGATCTGAGGACCATGATCCATATATATAAATAATGTTTATTATTATCTTCTGATATTTCTGTCTTAGTCCATCATAAAAACATAAATTAAACTTATGTTTCTACTCATAAAGGCCCACAACCTATTAGATACATTAAAACTCAATAACCCGATACCTTAATTGATCACTTTATTTTGGGTTTAATTTAATAGACAACTCACAACACATAATTATTCACATATAAGCCCATATAAATAAAATAGTAGGTCTCCTGTGAGATGATCTCACGAATCTTTATCTGTGAGACGGGTCAACCCTACCGATATTCAAAATAAAAATTAATACTCTTAGCATAAAAAGTAATACTTTTTCAAAGATGACCCAAATAAAAGATCCGTCTCACAAAATAAGACCCGTGAGATCGTCTCACACAAGTTTTTGCCTAAATAAAATTGATCCAATAATCTCCCACTTAGGCTATATTAGCAACCTTATAATTATGTTAGTTTTCAATTTTCAATGTCACAATACTTTCAATTAATTCTAATGTTAAGATTAGAGAAATTTCAGTCATTTGAGTTTGAGATAAACTGTAACTAAATTTACTTGATTGATGAACCATATAATGATGCTCTATCATAAAAATAAAAAATATATTAAAAACTGAATGTATCATTTTTGACAAGTCAATTAATTAATTTATAATAACATGTTTGTTGTGAAAAAATAAAAAATTATGGTAAAAAGTAAAAATCTCAAACTCTCAAAATTTACCAAACTACACACTTTATAATACTTTTCTCTCTACTCAATTGTATCAAATCTTTATAAATGGAGACCTATTTATAGAATTTCTTTGGAAAACAACCCAAAAACAATTTTATCATTAGATGCATCATCACATACTAATTTTCAATATTCAACACCTAATTTTACCTAATATTCAACATTCAACATTATAATTTTCAACACAAATATTTTTAATATTTTCAACACTCCCCCTTGTGATGATGATCATGATACGATGATGTCTTCATTACGTGATTTTGTACTGCCTCGTTAAAAACCTTACTAGGAAAAACCCATTGGGATAAAAACCATAGTAAGGGAAAAAGAGTGCAGTCACGTAAACTCCCCCTCATGTTGACATGAACAATTCTTCACAAATTTCGTAGATTGCGCATCCCAATATTATATATGTGCTTTCTGAATATTGTCGTAGGAAGTGCCTTTGTGAAGAGATCTGATGATTTTTCACTTGATTGAATGTGACGAACATCAATACATTTATTCTTCTCAAGCTCCTTGGTGAATGCGAAGAACTTAGGAGGAATATGTTTAGTTCTATCGCTTTTTATGTATCATTCTTTCATTTGAGCTACACATGCAGCATTATCTTCATATAGTATCACAGGCTTCTCGTCGAATGATAATCCACATGAGATTTGGATATGTTGGCTCATTGATTTTAACCACACACATTCACGGCTTGCTTCATGTAGTGCAATAATCTCGGCATGATTTGATGAAGTTGTTACAAGCGTTTGTTTCTGTGAACGCCAAGAAATTGCAGTGCCTCCACGAGTAAATACATATACAGTTTGGGAACGTGCCTTGTGTGGATTAGATAAGTATCCAGCATCGACATAACCAATTATACTTGGATTAGCATCTTTTGAATACAAAAGTCCCAAGTCTGTCGTTCCTCGTAGATAACGGAATATATGTTTAATTCCGTTCCAGTGTCTCTTTGTTGGATATGTGTTAAATCTTGCCAACAAATTTACGGCAAAAGATATATCAGGCCTTGTACAATTTGTAAGATACATAAGGGCACCGATAGCACTTAGATATGGTACTTTTGGACCAAGAATATCTTCATCATCTTCACATGGACGGAATGGATCCTTTTCTATGTTTGATGATCTAACAACCATTGGAGTACTTAAAGGATTTGATTTATCCATATTAAAACGTTTAAGGATCTTTTCTGTATAATTTGTCTGGTAAACAAATATTCCACATTCTTTTTGTTCAATTTGTAAATTCAGACAATACTTGGTTTTTCCAAGATCCTTCATTTCAAATTCTTCCTTCAAGTATGACACAACTTCTTGAATTTCCTTATTCGTTCCAATGATGTTTAAATCATCAACATATACATCAATTATTACGCATCCGGATGTTGTTTTCTTAATGAAAACACAAGGGCATATTGAATTATTTACATATCTCTTTTTCATTAAGTGATCACTTAGTCGATTATATCACATTCGACCGGATTGCTTTAACCTATATAATGATCTTTGTAATTTCACAGAATAACATTCTCTGGGTTTTGAACTTTGTGCTTCAGGCATCTTAAATCCTTCAGGGATTTTCATATATATATTATTATCAAGTGATCCATATAAGTAAGCTGTAACAACATCCATAAGACGCATTTCTAAATTTTCAGATACCGCCAAACTAATCAAATACCGAAACGTAATTGTATCCATCACGGGAGAATACGTTTCTTCATAATCAATTCCTGGCCTTTGAGAAAAATATTGCGCAACAAGTCGAGCTTTATATTTTACTATTTCATTTTTCTCATTTCGCTTTCGAATAAAAACTCATTTGTATCCAACAGGTTTTACACCTTCAGGTGTAAAGACTATAGGTCCAAAAATATTACGTTTATTTAGCGAATCCAATTCAACCTGGATGACTTCTTTCCATTTTATCCAATCCTGCCGATTTTTATATTCACCAAAAGATTTTGGTTCATGATCTTCATTATCATTTATGATGTCGATTGCCACATTATAAGAAAATATATCATCAATTTCTTCTATATCTTTTCGGTTCCATATTTTTTCAGTATTAATATAATTGATAGAGATTTCATGATTCTCGTCAGTTTGTGGTTCTGACAGAACATTTTCATCATCATGTGATTCTTCAGGAACACCATTCTCTATTTTGTGATCATCACGTGTTTCTTCAGGAACATCATTCTTTATTTTGTGATCATCGTGTTTCTCTATGAATTTTCTTTTTCGAGGATTTTTATCCTTGGAACCGACTGGCCTTCCACGCTTCAGGCGTTTAATGACATCATGAGTATCTTCCATTTGTTTCTTTGGAATTTCAATTCGAGCAGGGGCATTTGCAGCATGTATATATAATTTAGTTACCCCTTTTGTGTCTGCAAATGCATCTGGTATTTGATTTGCTATTCTTTGCAAGTGCACAATTTGCTGTACATCTTTTTCACATTGTTTTGTTCTTGGATCCAGATGTAACAATGATGATACATACCATGTAATTTCTTTTTCGGTATGTTTCTGTTCTCCCCCTAACATTGGGAAAATTTCCTCATTAAAATGACAATCAGCAAAACGTGCTGTGAACACGTCACCTGTCTAAGGTTCAAGATATCGAATGATTGATGGACTATCATAACCGATATAAATTCCAACCTTTCTTTGAGGTCCCATTTTCTTTCGTTGCGGTGGTGCAATAGGCACATAAACCATACATCCAAAAATTCTCAGATGAGAAATGTCTGGTTCTTTACCAAATGCAAGCTGCAATGGGGAGTATTTATGATATGCACTTGGTCTGATGCGAATTAATGAAGAAGCATGTAAAATTGCATGTCCCCATATAGAAATAGGGAGCTTTGTTTTCATAATCATTGGTCTATCAATCATTTGCAGACGTTTAATCAATGATTCAGCCAATCCATTCTGTGTATGTACATGAGCAACATGATGCTCAACAATGATTCCCATAAACATACAATAATCATTGAAAGTTTGGGAAGTAAATTCACCAGCATTATCAAGTCTAATTTTCTTGATTGTATAATCGGGAAATTGATTCCTCAATTTTATTATTTGAGCAAGTAATCTTGCAAATGCAACATTTCGAGTGGACAATAAACATACATGTGACCATCTGCTGGAGGCATCAATCAATACCATAAAGTATCTGAATGGTCCACATGGTGGATGGATTGGTCCACAAATATCACCCTGAATACGTTCAAGAAACATTGGTGATTCAGTTTGATTTTGGCTGGTGATGGTCTTATAATTAGTTTTCCAAGAGAACATGCTTTACATTGAAACTTATTATTCTGAAAGATCTTCTGGTCTTTCAGCGGATGACCATGTGTATTTTCTATAATTCTTCGCATCATTGTTGAACCATGATGTCCTAATCGATCATGCCAATTGATTAATATTGAAGAATTATCAACTACCATGTTTGATTCAATGGGACTTATATGTGTATAATGCAATCCAGTAGGGAGCATTGGTAGTTTTTCAATCACATATTTCTTTCCTGATTTATATGTGATAAAACACATATACTTCTCATTCCCTTCATTCATTGTTTGAGTATCATAACCATGGGAATATATATCATTAAAACTCAACAAATTTCTTTTCGATTGTGGTGAATATAAAGCATCATTGATCAAACCATTAGGTAACAAAAATTGTGCTTTACCACATCCTTTAATCAAGTCTACAGGACCTGATATTGTATTCATCGTTGTTTTTGTTGGTTTTAGTTCCAAGAAATATCTTTTTATCTCGGAGGATAGTGTGCGTTGTACCACTATCGGGTATGCAAACTTCAGCTTTGCTCATAGCATTTTCCATATTTGAACTTCAAAAAAAAAATATGCAATGAAATAAAATTACTGACAATACATATATAAATATAACACATATCATAATTGTACAATAAAACATTATTATATGAATACATTAAAAATAAATTATTGTACATTTATATTCTACCATTATATTGTTCATTTTCAGAGAAATCATTGAGAAAATCTGTAGCATCAATATTGTTCATTTCTATCCCACCAACATATTGATCATTTCCAAAGAAATCATTCATAAAATCAGCAGCATCAAAATGGGTTGAATCACTCAAATGGTTACTTCGTTCAGTGAAGTTGGTCTCTTTTTCTTTCCCCTTTATCAATTCTTTATAGAGCTTGCAAAGCTGCTCAGGGGCTCGACAAATACGAGACCAATGTCCTGGAGTGCCGCATCTGAAACAAGAACTTTCAAATCTTTTCGAGTGATTTTCATTAACACTCATGTTCTCATGATGCCTTTTCTGTGGATGGTTCGTGACGCCCTTTTGAGATGAGTTATAAAAATAACTATCTCTATTGTTTTCAAAACCACGGCCTCGACCACGACCACGACCAATTCCACGTCCAAGTCCACGACCACGACCTCGACCTCGACCTCGACCTCGACCAAAACCTTGTCTCTGGATTTGATTTTGGTTTCCAGGTTTAAATTCATTTTTACTCACAGCATTTACTTCTGGAAATGCTGTTGATCCAGTGGGTCGGGACTGATGATTTCTCATTAATAGCTCATTGTTCTTTTTCGCCACAAGAAGACAGGCGATGAGTTCAGAATATCTCGCAAATCCACGCACTCTATATTGTTGCTGTAAAGTTATATTTGATGCGTGAAACGTGGAAAATGTTTTTTCAAGCATTTCCGATTCTGTAACCTCATGTCCACAAAATTTTAGCTGCGAGATTATTCGATACATCGCTGAATTATAATAACTGAATTTCTTAAAATCTTGGAATCTTAACATATTCCATTCATCACGGGCGGTCGGAAGTATAACTTCCCTTATATGTTCAAATCTTTCTTTCAATCCTTTCCACAGAGCCATGTGATCTTTTTCGATGAGATATTCACATTTTAAACCTTCATCGAGATGTCGACGCAAAAATATTATAGATTTTGCTTTTTCTTGTGATGAAGATATACCATTTTCTTTAATGGTCTCGCTTAAACCCAATGACTCAAGATGCATTTCTACATCGTGAGTCTATGACATATAATTTTTTTCCCGTGATGTCGAGCGCAACAAATTCGAGCTTTGTCAAATTTGATATGGTGGTACTAAAAAAAATTACGATGCATTTTATTAGTTAATGAATATTGCAATACAAAGTAATGGATAAACAACAAGTACAAGCATTCGTAAAAATAAAGAAAACACACGAGGATGATATTCTCCAATAAATAAAAGACTCGTGAGTATGATAACCAAAATAATTAAAAATAACATTGAGAAAATCATCTTCTTTTTTCTTCGAAAATTTGATGAAGAATAATTTTTAGAGAAGAAGTGAAAGTTGGAGTGATTGAATGTGTTTGTGAGATCATATTTATAGGGCAAAAACTAGCCGTTTTGTTACCGTTTATGACCGTTGGTATACAAAAAAATAAATGTATGCATTTGTACAATTTTATGGTAATAATATGATGTATATAATATTAGTCATGTTTAAATAATTATGTATATCATATCACATTATTATAATGCGGTGTCACAAGTAGTTTTGTTTAAAAACTTTATAAGCTTTTATACTTGTCGTATCCTTTATCGGGAGTGTGGGATGTCGTCTTAACACCCTCCCAGGATTTATAACAAGTTTTTGAAAAATTTATTTTTATTATTTTTGAATAACATTATATTATATATTAAATATATATACAATAAATAAATAACAGTAAAATAAATATTATTAGTTTTGTTACCTTTTTCTTCTGTTTGGAGCTTGGAAAAGTATGGAGGACTTTTAGAGCTTCGTGCTGATAACGTGTTGTGAAAAAGTAAAAATTTATGGTAAAAAGTAAAAATCTCAAACTCTCAAAATTTATCAAACTACACACTTTATAATATTTTTCTCTCTACTCAATTGTATCAAATCTTTACAAATGGAGACCTATTTATAGAATTTTTTTGGAAAACAATCCAAAAACAATTTCATCATTACATACATTATCACACACTAATTTTCAATATTCAACACCTAATTTTACCTAATATTCAACATTCAACATTATAATTTTCAACACAAATATTTTACATATTTTCAACGATGATTAATTTATTACTCTGTTGACATATTCGAGTAAATAAAAAATCGAGCTTATTTTATTTATTTTGAAATAAATAATGCTTGTAGGTTTGCAACCAACGGGTTGAGTTGTGTCTGTCGCTACTACAATTCACCTTCTTCTCATAATAATGATTATAATATCCGATGGAGAAGGAGTCCATGTCACACCCGCTACAGTTATAGTTTAATAATGATATCATTTGCAGGAATCGTATCAGTTTAAGTAATAATAATAGCAAATCTGCGAGGGGAACGAGGAGGATCAGCTGGATCTCCAAGTCCCCTCCATATTTATATTGAAGTTTGACAACCACCAACTATAACCGTCTCTCTTTCAATCGGCCATGGATTCGAAGTGGTTGCGCCATGTTGAGTATATGACCGCTCTCCCCCTCTAAAGCTGGCAAGATCTCCCACTTGAATGCTCTCATCCTTGGCGAGGCGCTTGCTTCCGAAGAGGATCATCTAATCATCCCCAGCCACGATCTCTGCGCAGACTCATGTCTCTTCCCCGGCCAGGTATTTTTTAAGTCGTTTTGATCTTTGCTTCTTGCCTCCTTCCCTTTTTTTAATCGTGCTGAGGTGGTGCTGCAGTATCCGGAGATGTATAGAAAGTTTATTAAGGACCCTGCTGGATTGTGGTCTGACTTTGCATTCATTTTGACCGGAAACAAAAATGGGAACATTTTGTCTACTCGGAGAATGTCGACATTCGAAAGGGGTCTGTCAACATTGAAGTTATTTAGATATTCACTTCCCTCCTTTCTTTTCGCTTTTCGTTGCACTTCTCCTAAACTTGTTAAATGTTTGACTTTTATTTGGGATCAGTGGTTCAAGGGTGGAATTACCAACACATGCTACACTTGTTTAGATGCAAACATCGCAACAGGATATGGTGAAAAATTTGCAATCTATTGGGAAGGAAACGAACCTTGAGTTGACGCCACTTTGACTTACAAACAACTCCTGCAGAGAGTTTGTCAGGTCACTTTATCATTACTTTGCTTGTGGCCTCTCATAGTTTCTGCTATAAATCGCTATAAAAGTGATTTTCATATAATAATTGTGTTTTTATCCCTTGCTTTGCATCCCAACAGCTTGCAAATTACTTGAAAGATGTTGGCATCCAAAAGGGTGATGCTGTTTTGATTTATCTGCCTATGATCGTGGAATTTCATATCGTCATGCTTGTTTGTGGGCGAATAGGGGCTGTTCACTCGGTACTGTACTACAATATGTTGGTTATATATTTATTTTTTGGGCGGGTCATCCACTCCTGAAAACTATGAAGTTGACGTGCTCGCTTGTTCAGGTTGTGTTTGCTGGATTTTTCTCGGAGTCTCTTGCCCAGAGGATCATTGACAAACCAAAGAATATAATAACCTGTCATGCTGTTCGGAGAGGATCCAAGACCATTTATCTAGAAGACATAGTGGATGCTGCGGTAGCAGAATCTAGCAGCAATGGTACTGTTATTATCTATCTAATGGATGATTGTGCTTTTCCAAGTTCTGGAAATTTTGGTTTGATAAAAAAAATGCAATGTTTTTGTATCATAGGTCGACTTCAGTGGGTTTTCACTTTTTTTAACTCTTTTCCGGAGGTGATCTGCAACTCTAAGTTCTTGGATTGCTGGTGAAAAAATTCCTGCATATGCAATTTACCAGATTTTTCTTTTCAAGTTAAATATAGAGCTCATTTCATGACATTTATTTAACCTTGGAAATGACTTGAGTTTTAAAATTGTGGTGGGGAGCTGGGAAGATGGTGGGTTCCTTGACCTTTTGTGCCAAGCGGAATGTAACGAAATTAGTTTAACATGATGAGAGTACGAGACATGTTGGTGACTGATCCTGATCGCATTTTCTACTTTCTTTTGTCAAATGTGAGCGCATTTTTTATTCCCCCCCGTCATCTCCCAGGTTGTGTGAAGGTGGAGAACTACTGGACATGATATTGTCGAAGTAAGTGATTTAACATATATTGTGTACCCTATGATCTTCCTGCGTAAAAGTCCAACTCTCGTATCTGGATTTGAAATATACATGTTAGTGTTGATAAGTCCAGGTAAGCCGTACACTCTTTTAAATAGGACGGACTAGCACGTGCATCATATAATAAAAATTAAAAATTTAATTTTCTAAAAAAATAATTTGAATCATTTATTATTTATTTAGATTTAATATCTTGTTATATTAGATCAATAATTGTGAGTTTATATGCTAGAATAACAATATAGTATAATAATATGTTATTATACTGTGATATTAAAATTCTCAATTTGGAGGAATGTGTTGGTATTGGTGTATTTAATATGTAAAAGACCACCCCAAATATTTTTTTTGCTTTTAGGAAAAAAAATGAATCTTAATTTCGTTGTAGGTTTAGGTAGGCCTGGTTCGATACAGTATGACGATTTTTTCAAATAATATCGTATATCGTACCGAAAAATTTCGGTATCGAAAAATAAATACCGATACTGGAAGCCTGGTTTGGTACAATATATCAATTTTCCAATTGATACTATATACCGTACCGAAAAATTTCGATATCGAAAAAAAATATCAGTACCGTACTGAAATTTCGGCATACCATCATGTCGGTATACCAAAATTTCATTATGATATAAATTTCATACCGTTCTTACAAAAAAACTTCGATATACCGAAATTTCGGTATGGTATCGATATAATATCGTCTATACTGAATTTTTTTTTTAAAAATTATGTTATTCTCATTAAAAAAAGCTAAAAAACCCAATATAATAAATAAGAATTGAAAAAGTAAGTGACTCAAACAATATTATATTATAATTTTAAAATTTTTTCAAAATTTTTTTGAATTCATACTGACACGATACAAAAAAGTTCAGTACGGGATGTATAATAAAATATTCGGTATACCGTTAAATTTGATATATACGTTGTTTTACGATACGATAAGTCCGATATATTGGAACAATTGGTATTTTTTATCACCTTAGGTTTAGACATAATA
Organism: Primulina tabacum; assembly: GCF_025594145.1. NCBI lineage: Eukaryota > Viridiplantae > Streptophyta > Magnoliopsida > Lamiales > Gesneriaceae > Primulina > Primulina tabacum. Next base: position 203,794 of record NC_134554.1, on the reverse strand, counting down.
ATAATAGTGTGGTGTTGATTAGAGCAGAGATCGTGCTTTTCGGTGATCAATCTGACTTATAATTACTTCCTGGGATTGTGTCGAATCCCAGTCCATTTGGCAACCACACCATTATTTATTTATTTATTCTAAACACAGAACCTTCCCATCATTTCATCAACACCTGTCCTTTGTCGAACTCTATACTTATTGTTGTTTTCTTGTTGGTTTCTTCTTAAGAAACATCTTGAGTACAATATCTGTTGTGGAAACAGATGGATTGCCGCAATGAATGTTTGTGATATGCAGATAAGAAGTTTGTGAAACCATGCTATGTTCCAGGTCCCTGTTACTTTACCTTGTTGCCATCTTTCTGCTTCTTTCATCAGATTTACCATTTGCAAATGGGGATGACTCTTCAGGTCTGAAGCTCGACCAAATTATCAACTAGTTTTCCTTTACTTAATGTAGTGCTGCTGCCCATTAATTTCTTCGAACTCATGCAGGGCAACACAATGAGGGTGATGGAGTGATGGTTGTGTCTTGGGCTCGACCGGAGAGGTTGCTTGCTGATAATCTAACCGAGCCTCTTGCGCTGCTGCACTGAGAACCTACAGAGACGACCCTCTTGATGATTTTCATAAATACACTGGGGTTGGAACATCAGCAATCGCCATTACTGGGCTGTACATCTTTAAAGATTTTTTTCCCTACTGATACTCACGGGAAATTTAGGGTCCGATTCCGGCAAGTGTCACTAGTCCAGACGCAGGTTCTGAAATTATCCTGAGCCTGAAATCACAAATAAGATCGTTAGGAGGGGGCCAGGAGGGTGTCCTGGCGTAGCCCCTCCGACGCTCAAGTCAGTGACTGAGGATATATGGGGGGAGCATCTAAGGGTGCTGATGAAAACAATATATTGAATCCAATAATCATACGCTCCAACCCGGTATTTATAGGAGAATACCTGGGCTTGTCATGGGTCATTCACCTGTGGGCCTTAATGATGGGCCGGGAATTTGGGCCGGATCTTGATGGGTTCATCCCTGGGTATCACCAGTCTTCCCCTCCCGAGTCGAACTGAATCGTAGGTTCAAAGTTCGATTGATTGCGTTGTTCTCGGTTTACAACATGTGAGTTGTGCATTTTCTTCCAGCCCTCCGTCAGTCTCCAAAAAGTTGGAAACAAATCAAATATCAATCCTAGCACCGCTTCATCATCACCTCGCCGCCTGCACGCCAGCCCCAACAGCGTGCGTCCTCCCCTTGCGCGCCTCGCCCCCTCGCGCGCTCGCCCGGTGCCCTCGCCCCCTGCGCGCCTCGCCCCCTCGCGCACTCGCCCCCTCGCGCACCACGCTCGCCTGCTCGCCCGGGCGCCGGCTCGCCCGCGTGCCACAGGCTCGCCCTCAAGCCCTCGGCCATGCCTTCGCCCTAGCGCCTGCTCGCAAGCGCCACGCCATGCCACGCCACGCCAGCTCGCCCGCACCCCGCAGCTTGCCCGCCACTCCCGCTCGCCCGAGCACCAGCTCGCACCTAGCCCCTCGCCTGCCGCTCTCGCCCTGGCCCGCCGAGCGTCTGCTCGTCGCGCGCCTGAGCGCCACACGCCAGATCGCCCGCGCCCCGCAGCTCGCCCGCCACTCCGGCTCGCCCGAATGCCACACGCTAGCTTGCCCGCGCCCCGCAGCTCGCCCGCCACTCCGGCTCGCCCGAGTGCCTGCTCGCCCCCGCCACGCCACGCCAGCTCGCCCTCACCACGCTAGCTCGCCGAGAGCCTGCCTGCCCGCCATTCGCTTGCCCTCGCGCCACAGGCACGCCCTCAAGCCCTCGGCCACGCCTTCGCCTCGTCCAATACGTTGAGAAATTTGATATATTCCCTTGCGAATGATTGTGTGATTTCTGAAAAAATTATATTGGATTCAATATATTGTTTTCATCAGCACCCTTAGCTGCTCCCCCCATATATCCTCAGTCACTGACTTGAGCGTCGGAGGGGCTACGCCAGGACACCCTCCTGGCCCCCTCCTAACGATCTTATTTGTGATTTCAGGCTCAGGGTAATTTCAGAACCTGCGTCTGGACTAGTGACACTTGCCGGAATCGGACCCTAAATTTCCCGTGAGTATCACCTACGTTCATTGGTTTATGTGCATTTTTGACTGCTTTTTTACTTTATCCACATCTGAAAGTAGTCTTTATTTTCTCAATTTCTAGGATTATTAATTTGAGACAGATCATTACTCTCATATGGGTCTCGTCCGTGGGGAGGATACATTAATTGCTCATCCATTAGGCTATGTGAAAAAGATATTGTTTTCCATTTTCCCCGTGCTTATGGGGTACGAATACCAATTTTGACGAATAGGAAACGGTATAATTCCTTAGACATTATCCATAAAAAGGACTGATTAACTTCAGTATCAAATAGAAGAATTGATTGGTTGGTTTCTATTGAATTTGAAGTAGATTGCGGTTTGAAACCTGTGATAACTTACAGGAGTGAGATCATTGATATATCGTAGGATGAGCAAGGATGCTATCTGATTTGATGCTACATTTTGGCGAATGAAAAAAAGAGTATCCATGTAGATATCTGTACAGGCCACCACATCTCAAATTATCATGGATATTTAATTTTTCTCCCCCGGTTAGAGTTATACGAGTCAACAATATTATTGATCTCATTTTCTGCAGTTTGTTTTTTAGTTGATGATGATGTATATGAATTTATATTCTTAATATTTTGAACTCATTGATATTGAAACCAAGTATAGCTAAGATTTTGGGAACTATATAGGCATGATTAAATGTGCGCAATGATTGCCTAGTTCAATGTTGACAAGTCTTATTTTGAGTTACTAGTAGCAAAGCACAACGCACGTGGGCAACAAACTTAATTACACAATGAATATTGATCCTAAATTTGCAAATACACGTAGACAAATAATTTTTTCACAAATATGACACAGTTGATCTATCATTTTAAAAAATCATGGTTTAGTTTCTTCAATCATTTTCTTGTATGATTTTCGAGTATTTCATTGTCTTTTTATTTTATTTTTTCTACTTCTTTCTTCGATTAAATTCAACAATCATATTATCATATCTAATTTTCATCTTTTTTTGGTCATCAGATTTGCCTTTGATTAATCACTTTGATGGTTGTGTGTTTTTTTCCTATGATTTTCTTATTTTGTTTATTTGAGCTGTTTACCTTTCGGTTTAACTCCATTTTATTTTATTTTTTTTGTTTTTAAAGTCTCACTTGATTTATCCACATATTTTATTAGGGTTACCGAAAAAATTCAAAATAATTCATAATCAGAAAATTCCAAAATATAATTGTATTTTCTTCTTTTGAAAAATATTAATGAGACATCTCTTAATCTTTAGGTACGAATATTAATATTTCAAAAGTTACTAATTTTTTTACAAAAACAATTAAGACGTGTCACCACATTTTTAATTAATAATTTTGCTTCATTTATAAGTTCATATAATAGTTAAAATTACCCTAAGAGATGTAAAAATAATTTTAAAGTAGAATATAATGTCAAATATTATAAAAACAATTAAGAATTGATAGAAAAGATGAGATATTTCAAAATTTTCAATTATAATTTAGAATTTATGATTCAATGTTTGAAAAAATATATATAATAAAATAAAATAATAATTTGACTTGATGTATTTAAGAAAAATTTCAAATTCAAACTTTATTATTTATCTAAATTAATGTAATATTAATTAATTCATGATAGAAATAAATATTGTAGGATAGAGTGTCGATTTACAAGAATTTATAACTTGTGGTAACAATACTTACACGTTAACTCAAATTTTTTGAAATCATACAATAGCTCAAATGTCACGTTTCGATTGCCTTATCTGGCATGGACATTTATTGTATTCCAAAATTTGCATTTTTTGCAATGAATAAGAATCGAACTCGTGAGATTGTCACTGATACCAATTGTGGCGCCAGACATTTGTCGTTTTACCAAAACTATAGCTGGTGGTAACATCACAACTCAAATATTTTAAATGGTATAGTAGTCCAATCGTCTTGGTTCGATCGATGTATACAATAAAGACAATTACTACATTCCAACAATCTCACTTCCATTAATTACACTCCTTGCTATATATGATAATCGATCTCATGAGTTTGTCTCTGATACCAATTGTAAGATTATGCACTTGCCGCTTTACCAAAATTATAATCGGTGGTAAAAGTGCAACTATAACTAAAATATTTTGAAATTGTAAAGCACTCTAAACGGCACGTTTCAATTGTTCTACCTGGCATATTGAACCTAAAAATCTGATATGGATGTTATTTTATACTCCAGAAATTATTTCTCTAAATCAATTCTATTATCACTAATCAAATAATTTCGTCGAAAAAATGGTCCAGGGTTCGAATTCGGGGTTTGGGGTTTGGGGTTAGGGGTTTAGGGGTTTTCGTTTCGGTTTCGGGTTCGGGTTTCGGGTTTCGGGTTCCGGATTTGGGGTTGAGGGGTTGAGGGTTTCGGGTTTCGGGTTTAGGGTTTTTGGGATTTGGGTCTTAGGGTTCAGGGGTTCAGGGTTGAGGGGTTTTTTTTTAAAGAGGGTTTAGGGTTTGGGATTTGGGTTTAGGGTTCCAGGTTCCGGGGTCCGGGGTTTAGGGTTTAGGGGTTGGGGGTTGAGGGTTGAGGGTTGAGGGTTGAGGGTTCGGGCTTCGGGGTCGGGGTTCGGGGGTCAGGGGTCAGGGGTCCGGGTTCAGGGGTCAGGGTTCGGGGTGAGGGTGAGGGTTAGGGTTTAGGGTTTAGGGGTGAGGGTTTCGGGTTAGGGTTTCGGGTTAGGGGTTAGGGTTTAGGGTTTAGGGTTAAGGGTTTCGGGTCTAGGGTCTAGGGTCTAGGGTTTTTTTTTTTTTTTTTTTTTTTTTTTTAGATAAACACCGCCGGAAGCGGGGGGGTTAGGCAGACCCCTACCTGTATATATCATCAAACACAAAATACAAGATAAAACCTAAAGAGAGGAGGATAAAATCAACACCTCTCAAAAGGCTAGTCATACAAATAGAAAAACAGAAACCTAGGGTGGCAAATACACAAGCCAAAAACTAATCCCTAAGTAAAATGCATAATACAAATGAACACAAATGATCAGCGCTAAATATATGAAAACAAAGCGAAACATATCTAAACAGTAGTGATCCAGCTCAGAAGTAGGTGCAAAAGACCATCGATGGTACCCATCTCTGAGCCGTCTGTCGATGTAATGCCAATCTGAAAAGTACATCCTAATCCAAGAACGGGCAGCTATACACGATCTGGCCGTCAAAATAATATGCAGCTGGAAAGATACTGTGCAAAAATGGTCGAAACACAAAAGGAGGACCGTAATCCAGCTCAAGTCAGAAAATCTCAAAGACCCAAGGAGAGGGGGACAACTGACGGAGCTCATAAAATCAGAAATCCAAGCATGACTGTAACTCTGAAATAAGAGGCAACCAATAGTGAACGTCCAGAGCCACCAATGCACGGAGCAGAAGTAGAAACCATATAACTCCCGAGATGAATGAGGCTCCGGGCTAAAGAGACCACCGAAATATATCATCCAGAGCCACCATAACAATCGACAAGAGAGCATAAAAGTAAGAAAGCGGCGGTCAAGTAGAAGTCTGCAGTGAGCGCCAGCCGGATAACAGGAATGGTCCAAAGAAAAGCACCGACGGAGAAAGTGCTGGGACCCACCCAAATCCAAAGGAACAAAATATGAAGAGTGCAAGTGTCTGGGCCAACTTGCACCACTCAAATGTGATATAAAAACCAACCTCCAAGCACAAAAGACCTGCAAGAAAAAATACATATATATAGATAAAGAAAGAGAGCCAAAAGGAAGAAGGGGCTACAAATGGCTAAGAATATCTGGATCTGAGGTATGGAAGCCCTGAATGATCAGAACGGGCAAGGATGAAGATGTGTCTGGGTAAGGAAGGACCTAACTCTAAGGTAAACTGCCTAAGGTCATGAGCCCTAGCCGCCAAAGCATCCGCCACCGAATTACCCTCCCTGTATATGTGCGAGATATGAACCATACGCCCCCTCAAGAGAACCAAAATCCTAGACATAATGTGATCCAACCCCCAACAACACTGACGAGATCGGAGGATCTGAATAGAAATCTGGGAATCAACCTCAATCCAAAGAGGGAAAAGAGAAAGATCAGAACAAAGGATAAGACCCCTCCAGACCGCCCAGAGTTCCGCCCGGATAGTAGACCCAGCTCCAATGAACTCACTGAACGAAAGCAAGACCCGCCCAGAATGATCACGAACGACGCCACCAACCGAAGAATCCCCAGGATTCCCTCTCGAACTCCCATCCACATTAAGCTTAAAACAACCGAACGGCGGCCGAAGCCAACGAACAATCGCCGTCCGATGGTATCTGTGAAAGCAAACCGAAATCCCTAGCGAACGCGCCACCTGGAAATAACCCACCCAATGCTTGGGTTTGACAGTACGCGCAGAATGGGCGAGGCGCAGGTAAGACAAGATCTGGAACTTCACCGTCTCTCCAGAAATGGAGAGCAAGCGGTGCTTCGCATCATTCCGAGCCGTCCAGAGAAACCACAAAATAATGAAAGGGAGAAACTCCCTCACATGGCCCCCTGGAGCCCAGACCAGATCCCTCTTCCACGCACTAAGGAATAACCTGAAATCCTCAGTGTCAGGGATACGAACCCCAAAGACAGCACCAAAAAAATGCCAAACAGGGCGAGCCACCGGGCTGCGAATAAACACATGCGTGAATGTCTCAGACATATCACAACACTGACAACGAGACGCTAACGCAAAGCCACGGCGCTGAAGCACCTCATCAACTGGGAGCCACTGATGCCAAAATCTCCAAAGAAAGAATGACATCGTAGGCCTCAACCAGCTACCCCAACAGGGGCGATTAATGCCAGAGATCGGGGCGCGCAAACGGATCAACTCCCAAGCGGACTTTACAGAAAAAGCACCATCGGAGCTATGAATCCAACGAGCCGAATCCAACTCTCCCAAGAGAATCGGGACCAACACAATCTGCTCCGCAAAAGAAGGAGCAACTACTGAACAAAGGAGGTCAAAATCCCAGGTTCCCTCCGAAAGAAAATGGGAAACCCGGGCACCACGATCTCCACAGACCTCAGTCTGACTGGACAGGGGAACATCCCTGAACCAACAATCATCCCAAAATGAAACATCTCCATGGCCGACACGCCAGCGAATACCACTCTCCGCACGAGGCCTGATCTGGAGCAAACGCCGCCAAGTGGGAGAGATAAAACCACGAGAAGAGACACAAGCTGGGTGCGCCAAGAGGCAATATTTCCTCATCAAAAATTTGGCCCAGAGGGAAGATCCCTGCCTGAACCGAAACCACAGTTTTATGGAGAAGCTATCCACGAGATCTTTCAATCTGCGGAAGCCAAGACCCCCCTCTTCCACGGGGAGGCAAGCCCGAGACCAACGAGCCCAATGCCATTTCTTCTCCAAGGGCCTAGACCCCCAAAGAAAGGCATTAAAGGCTCTCTCAAGTTTCTCCATGACAGCCAACGGAGGCTGAACAACCTGAAACAAATATATGGGCATCGAGAGGAGCACGCTACGAATGAGGGTCATGCGGCTCCCCGGAGAGAGAGTACGAATCTCCCAACCCTCCAGCCGCCTCCTAACAGACTGTAAGAGGGGCTCAAAATGAGAACACGTCCTATTTCCTCGAAATAAGGGAACTCCTAGGTACTTGATCGGCAGATGCCCCTCCGCAAAGCCAGTGATACGCAAAAGTCTAGAGCGAAGGCGCTCAGAGCATCGCGGAGGAAGAATCAGGGAACTCTTGACAGCATTCACCAGCTGTCCCGAACAGTTCTCATAGTGATGCAGAAAATCTAAAAGACGCTGCATCCCACGAGACCCACCATTGGCAAAAATAATGATATCATCAGCATAGGCCAGATGGGAAATCAAAAGATCACAACTAGAACGGTACCTGAAAGCAGGATGACGCAAGTAGAGTCTGTCAAGGCCACGCGAAAGATACTCCGCCCCTAAGATGAAGAGAAGGGGGGACAATGGGTCTCCCTGCCTGAGGCCCCTGGTAAAACCGAAGAACCCCGAAAGAGAACCATTGATATTAACGGAGAAATGACAATGAGAAATACAGGCCGAGACCAACGCCACAACCTGCTCAGAGAAACCAAAATGGCGCAAAACAGCAAAAAAGAAAGGCCATTGGACCCGATCATAGGCCTTAGCCATATCCAACTTCAAAATAACATTACCACCACGAGTGGGAAGAGTGAGACTATGAGTGAGCTCCTGAGCAAGGAGGATGTTATCAGAAATCATCCGTCCCGGAACAAAACCACTCTGATTCAAAGAAATGAGTCTCTCCGCCACAGCCCGCAAACGAGAGTACAACAACTTAGAAATGATTTTGTTCGTGACATTACACAGGCTGATCGGACGGAAATCCGACCAAGCCCGAGCACCCTCGACTTTTGGGATCAAAGTAATCGTGGTGGCAGTAAAGCTCTGGGGCAGGGGAGAGCCTCGGAAAAAATCCAAAACCGCATCCAACACATCCTGATGAACGATCTCCCAGCAATGCTGGAAAAACGCCGAAGAGAAGCCATCAGGGCCTGCCACACTGTCAGGAGAAATGGAGAAAACAGTCGCACGCACCTCCTCAAGGGAGGGGGTAGCAGTAATCCCATAATTCTCCTCATCAGAAATCACCGAAGGAAACCCCGAAAAATCAGGACAATCAAGCACAAAGGGATCCCCAGTGAGTAAGTTCTGAAAAAATGAGGCACCCGACTGCTGAATCATCTCAGGAGACGTCAGGCAAACCCCATCATCCCATATGCGGAAAATCTTATTAGCCACACGCTTCTTCTTAACCATGTTATGAAAGAGTTTGGTGTTCCGCTCACCATCCTCTAGCCAGTTGCATGCAGCTTTTTGTTTCCAAAAATCCGCCTCCATGGCGGTGACACTAGCCAGATCCGCATTACGATCGGACAGGGCAGTCCAATTCGAATCAGAAGGATCGGCCTCACAGGCAAGCTCAGCGGAACGAAGTGCACTCTCAGCCTCGGTGATTTTATCAAAGATGTTACCAAAAACATCCCGATTCCACCACTTGAGGTGATTCTTAAGACGCTTCAACTTAACAAAAAGACGCGACATACCAATAGGACTGCAAGGAATATTCCAATTAAGCCTGACAGTCTGCAAAAAACCATGATGCCGAAGCCACATACGCTGGAAGCGAAACGAGCTCGGCCCACGGGCAAAAACCGGAGCGGTAACCAAAAGCGGACAGTGGTCAGAAACAGTACGGGGGAGATGTTCAACTCGAATGGAGCTGAAATGATCACCCCAATCAACAGAAACCATAACCCTGTCCAACCGCTTCCAAACGGTCTTATTCGTCCAAGTGAACGAAGACCCCTCAAAACCAGCATCAATCAAACCAGAATCCATAATGAAAGTGTTGAACTCCTCCATGGGTAGCAACCTACCACCACGGGTGCCCAAACACTCAGACGCATCACGAACAACATTGAAATCCCCACCAACCAGCCAAGGACCCAGAACAGGCTTGACGTGAAGCAGGGAAGACCAGAGGTCCCGACGCTCAATATAATCACATCTGGCATAAACAAAAGAACAAAAAACAGATGTGGGTAAAAAAGAGGCAGAAACCTTAATGTGAAGGAACTGAGCATGATCAAGGACACACTCAGCCTGCACATCAGCAGCAAAAAACACCCAAATGTGACCAGAAAGATTCGAAATGACTCGAGAAAAACCAAGACGACGAGTCATGAATCTCTGATCTAAATCGATCATCGGCTCCAAAACAGCCAAAACCTTAACCTGTTTCTCCTTCACAAAGGCATGCAGCCTCTGCTGGGACTCCGAACCCCGAAGTCCCCGGATATTCCAGATCATGCAATTCATAAAGGGTGGGCATCAGGATCACCCTGCCGCCTCTTGGACGAATCCTCAAGATCGTCCTGCTTCCTCTTCTTCACATCAGACATACCAATGTCCGGAACAGCAGACGCAGAGTGTCTATCGAACCCCGAATCAGGATCCTCCTCAGACACCTGTCTGGCAACCAACTCACAAACAGGGGGCCCCTGTCTAACAAACAATTCCTCCACCATGGAAGAAACCTCCGGAGAACCAGGGAGGGAAGGAATAGAATGGCTACTGTGATTTTCCAAGCACAGAAGGGAATCACCAAACAACACAGCCACCCCATCTTTTGAAGATCCCAACTCATCCATACAATCCTCAAAAGGGATAGACTCATCCTCCTCCAGAACCTGACCATAAGACTGAGCAGGCACACCAACTGATCTCGAAGGGAGCACCTCAATAATGGAAGTACCCGAATGATCAAAACCAACACCCACAGGAGAACTCGGCGCCAAGGGCGCCTCTCCATGACAACCAACACCCTCATCCCCAAAAGGAAGAACATCATCAGGACTGTCACCAACTACCTTGGAATCACTACCTCGCTCCGCCTCCGCCTGCCAAGGCGACAAGACATCAAAAGCGTTCGAGGTACCCACCGGGACAACATGCGCAGCAGGAGGTGCCCTCACATGAGGAACACGAGGCGCAGCCCGCCTCCGTCTCCTGCGCTTAGGGCCAACGAACTGATCAGGATTCTGGTCCTGAGGACCCTGAGCAACATTAGGTGCCACACCCTCCTGGTGTGTCATGCCCACAGTATCAACCTGAAGCGGGGGAACAGGACCAGCAGGTCTAGTCCGGACTGGGCGGGGATTCTTCCCATGCGAATAACACACACTGGTAGCATGTCCCAGCATCTTGCAATCAGTACAATATGCTGGAATCTTCTCATAAACTACCTCAATCTCCTGTAGGTGAGCCCCCCATGACACCCAGATGGACTGGACAGGGGGCTCCAAGACATTGATCTCAACACAAATGCGGGCAAAGGACCCCCGAGTGCCATCTGCTGTGTGATCATCAATTTTAATGGGAGTACCCAAAAGCTTAGCAAGAGCGCAAAGGCTCTTCTTATCATAAAGATGGAGTGGTAACTCCAGAAGTCTGACCCAAACCGGAGCAAGTGGAGACTCTGCCTGGAAATTAAACTCCGGTGTCCACTTGGATAATCGGATACCAAGTGGACCAATAAACAAATTGCCCCTGGTCCATAGACGGGCATAGTCCTCCTCACAGGAGAGAACAATCACAAGAAAACCCCTTGGCAAGAATTTCAAACTATACGGTCGCCCAAAACCGAGATTGGCAAAAGCCGCAGATATTGCATGGTTGGGCACAATCGACCGATTGCCAGAAATTTTGCCGACCAAAGCAAACTTAAACGGGGCAGATAAAGATGATATGAGCTCATCCGAAAAGTGAATGCCCGGCTTACCGTCCTTAAAAGACGGTGCGGGCATCTCATCCATCGACCCAAGAACATCCTCGAAGTTGTTCTTGGCCGCCCGAGAGGACGAAGGTGCCAAAACATCCCAAAAAGACAGGGGAGGGGTAACAGAAGCATTAGGGCCAGAAATACCCGAAGAAATACCTGGATTAACCGAGTTAACACGTCGAGTCTGCAGAGTTGACTGGCCAGCGTTGACCTTTGACTTTCCCGTTGACTTTCCGGTCGAGGTACCACCGTGGAACGACGACGGTGCAACGAGCTTGGAACCGGAACCCAAAGTGACAGAACCGGACGGTGGAGGGGTGAAATCAAGCGAACCGGTTATCGGAGAAAAAGAAAAAACCGGAATTTGGGGGTTTCCGTTCACCGGTGAATTTTCCGAAATCGATTGAGGCGAAATGTTACCCATACCTGGACGATCAACTCCTAAAGAAGAATTGAAGAAAGAAGCCGGAATCTGGCCTGAAATCGGCGAAGCAAATGACGGCAGGGAGGAATGAACGTCCATTTCCTTAGATCTGAAATTACCGGCGGGTCTGAGCTCCGATTGGACTAATTCAGGTGCCATTGGAATCGTCTGGACCAGAGGATCACAGATCGGGGTTTGGATGGTACCTTGGATGGCGGAGTTGGCCGGAATCGGTGAAATAACGGACGTCTGCGCAGTGAACAGTGACTGCGCATGTTTGGACGGAAATGGCGCCGGAACGGGAGAACTACCCGGTCGCGCAGGTGACGGAAAAGAAAGAGGAGGTTGAGACGAAGAGAATGACATATGGCCGGCACCAAGAGGAGCGATGGTTGCCGGCGACGACGAAGATGAAAAAACGGCCGGAATTTCGATCGGAGAAAAGGGCGGGCAATCGGACTCCGATTGGCCTGAAATTTTGCAGGGGTGGTCGCCGGAGGATGGCGGTTCAGATGAGGGCGGTGGCCGGCCGGGGTCCGGCGGCGGAAGCATGGCGGTAGAAGGTGGGTGAATAGTGACAATTTGGTGTGTTTTTTCTCACGCTTTTAGTGTGTGTTTTTTGAGAGCATTTTTTGGGGTCTGGTTTCCAGCAGGGGTTTGGTTTAGGGTTTAGGGTTTTTTTTTTTTTTTCCGGAAAACACCGCCGGATGCGGGGGGGTTAGGCAGACCCCTACCTGTATATATCCACAAAATAAACAGTAACAAAATACAGAATACAGGAAAAAAACCTAAAAGAGGAGGTGGATAAAACCATAACCTCCTCAAAAAGGCTAAAGCAGTAGAAACATAAATACAAAGCAACCTAGGGAAGGAATTACAAAAGCAAAACGAACCCTAGAAGACTACCAAATAAGCGGCAACAACTAATCAAAAAGGAGAAGCGCTATGAACCGCATGCTGAGGAAGACAAAATGATAATGGCGAGATGATCGCAGAGTCCATGCAAAAGCTCTCATCCCGGAGCTATCATCCTGGAGAGTCCAATATGTCATAAGAAGCAGAGGATCCTTTAGAAAGCACCCCATGAATCCACCATGACATCCAGCAAACACCTCTGCAATAACTGATACGGCGGCCAAGGAGAACCAGCAGTAAACGCCCTCCAGGAACCATGAATGTGCCAAAGGAAAGCACCAACAGAAATAGGGCAGAAACCCACTCAGAACAAACAAGAATACACACATCGTGTGCAAGTGTCTGGACCCACTTGCACAGACCATACGGAAGTGAAAAACAACCTCCAAGTACACTAACCTGCAATAAAATATATATATATATATATATATATGTATATAGATATAAATAGATATAGAGCCAGAGACCATAAAGAAAGAGATCCAAAAAAGAAGAAGGGGCTGCAAATGGCTAAGAGGATCTGTTTCTGAGGTATGGAAGCCCAGAATGATCAGATCTAGCAAGGGTGGAGATGTCTGGAGGTAGGGAAGGACCTAACTCTAAGGTGTACTGCCTAAAAGTATGAGCCCTCGCCGCCAAGGCATCCGCCACAGAATTCCCTTCCCGGTAAATATGCGATAAATGAACAGATCGCCCCCTCATCAACAAAAGAATCCGAGTAACAAAATGTTCAAGATCCCAGCAGCACCGACGAGAACGAAGTAAAAGAATGGAAATCCAAGAGTCAGTCTCAATCCAAAGAGGGAAGAGATGAAGATCAGAAGAAATGAGAAGACCCCTCCAAATAGCCCATAATTCTGCCCGGACATTGGTCCCAACTCCAATGAACTCACTGAAAGAAACCACCACATGCCCAGAAGAGTCACGAACAACCCCACCAACAGTAGAGGCCCCAGGACTACCTCTCGAACTCCCATCTACATTCAATTTAAAACACCCGAACGGCGGCCACAACCAACGAACAATCGTCAGTTTACGAGCCCTACGCAACTGAACAAAAATCCCCATAGCCCTCGCAGCCTGCAAAACACCCCGCCAGTGCATGGGCTTAACAGTAGACGCAGCGTGAGCGAGGCGCAAATAAGACAAAATCTGAGACTTAACAGTCTCCGCGGAAATGTGCAAGCGACGGTGTTTTGCATCGTTACGAGCCGTCCAGAGAAACCATAAAACAATGAAAGGCAAAAACTCCTTCACGTGGCCCCTAGGAGTCCACCCCGGATGCCTCTTCCAAGCACTGAGGAAGAGTCTGAAATCACTGGTAAGGGGAATACGGACATGAAAAACAGCCCCAAAGTAATGCCATACAGACCTGGCAAGAGGGCTATCAATGAAAATGTGCGTGAATGTCTCAGGCATCTCACAACACTGACATTTAGACGCCAGCTCGAAACCACGACGCTGGAGCACATCGTCAACTGGAAGCCATTGATGCCAAAACCTCCAGAGGAAGAAAGACATAGTAGGCCTCAGCCAACTGCCCCAGCAAGGAGTGAAGATATCAGAAACTTGGTCTCTCAAGCGGACAAGCTCCCATGCGGATTTCAGCGAAAAAACACCGTCAGAACTATGCACCCAAATAGCCGAATCGGGCTCCCCCGATGCAATAGGGATCAGAGTAATAGTCTCAGCAACAGAGGGTGGGACAACTGAGCAGAGGAGGTCAAAATCCCAAGCCCCATTTGAAAGAAAGTGAGAAACACGGACACCCCGATCCCCCCTAAGCAGGACCTGACTAGACAAGGGAACATCCCCACACCAGATGTCATCCCAAAAAGCAACATCTCCCACCCCAATTCTCCATCGAATGCCAGATTCAGCACGAGCCCTAATCTTAAGCAAACGACGCCAAGTGGGAGAAATGAACCCAGCAGATGAAACATAAGCTGGATGCACCAACTGGCAGTATTTTCTCATCATGAATTTGGCCCATAGGGATGAACCTTGACGAAAACGAAACCATAATTTAATGGAGAAGCTATCCACAATATCTTTGAGTCTGCGAAATCCAAGACCCCCTTCAGAGATAGGAAGACATGCACGAGACCACCTCGCCCAATGCCATTTCTTATCCAAGGATCTGGATCCCCACAGGAAACCATTGAAAACATTCTCAAGCCTCTCCATAACTGCCAGAGGTGGCTGGACAACCTGGAACATGTAAATGGGAACCGAAAGGAGGACACTCCTAAGGAGAGTCATACGGCTCCCCGGGGAAAGAGTTTTAAGCTCCCAACCCTCCAACTTCTTACTCACCATCTGCACAAGGGGATCAAAAAGAGAGCAAACTCTATTCCCACGAAACAAAGGAACTCCGAGGTATTTGATAGGAAAACAACCCTCCCCAAACCCAGTGATACGAAGGAGACGGGAACGAGTACGACCAGAACACCTCGGAGGCAAAATAATGACACTCTTAACTGCATTCACCAACTGCCCCGAGCAGTTTTCATAGTGATGCAAAAAATCCATGAGACTGTTCATCTCACGAGTCCCACCATTGGCAAAAATAATGATATCATCAGCATAGGCCAGGTGGGAAAGAAGGAGATCACAACCAGATCGGTACCTAATCGCAGGATACTGACGATAAAGACGATCAAGACCACGCGAAAGGTACTCTGCCCCCAAAATGAAAAGAAGTGGGGACAAAGGGTCGCCCTGCCGGAGACCCCTAGTGGATCCAAAGAATCCAGTGAGTGAACCATTGATATTAACTGAAAATTGGCAATGAGAAATGCAGGCAGATATCATCGACACTACCTGCTCTGAAAAGCCATAATGCCTCAAGACATCCAACAGAAAAGACCATTGGACCCTATCATAAGCTTTAGCCATATCCAGTTTCAAAATAACATTGCCACCACGGGTGGGGAGAGAAAGACTATGAGTGAGCTCTTGAGCAAGGAGGATATTATCCGAAATCACCCGCCCTGGAACAAAGCCACTCTGATTCCACGAAACCAGCCTCTCCGCCACCTCCTTCAGCCGAGAATATAAAAGTTTGGAAATTATCTTATTAGTCACATTACACAAGCTGATAGGACGAAAGTCCGACCAAGCCTGAGCACCCATGACTTTGGGAATCAATGTGATCGTGGTGGCAGTAAACCCCTGTGGCAAGGGACTACCCCGAAAGAAATCCAGGACCGCATCAAAAACATCCTGATGGACAATCTCCCAGCAATGCTGAAAGAAGGCCGAAGAGAATCCATCAGGCCCCGCCACACTATCACGATGAATGGAGAAAACAGTCGCCCGCACCTCCTCCAAAGAAGGAGGGGCAGCAATATTTGCGTTCTCCAAATCCGAGATCACCAAGGGGAAATCAGAAAAATCTGGGCAAGAAAGCACAAAAGGATCCCCAGTAAGCAGGTTTTGAAAAAAGGCGGCCCCAGACTGCTGAATAAGCTCAGGGGAAGTAATGCAAGAGCCATTATCCCAAATACGAAAGATTTTATTAGCCACCCTTTTTTTCTTGACCATATTGTGGAAGAGTTTGGTGTTCCTCTCACCATCCTCTAACCACCTACAAGCGGCTTTTTGCCGCCAAAAATCCGCCTCCATGGCGGTAACCCTAGCAAGATCTGCATTGCAGTTGGACAAACTAGTCCAATGCAAATCCGAAGGAGCAGCCTCGCAATCTGCCTCAGCAATCCGGACAGCCTGCTCCGCCTCAGCAAGTTTGGCAAAAAGATCACCAAAAACACTCTTATTCCACCACTTCAGATGGCTTTTGAGGCGCTTCAATTTCACAAAAAGACGGGGCATACCGTTCAAATGACACGGTAAATTCCAATTAAGCCTCACCGTCTGCAAAAAACCATGGTGCCTGAGCCACATGCTCTGAAAGCGAAAAGAACTCGGCCCACTAGCAAAGACCGGGACTGACACAAAAAGAGGACAATGGTCAGAGACCGTACGAATGAGGTGCTCCACACGAATAGAATGAAAATGGTCACCCCAATCAACAGACACAAAAACCCGATCAAGACGCTTCCAAATGGTCTTGTTCGTCCACGTGAACGAAGACCCCTCAAAACCAGCATCCACTAACCCAGAATCCAAAATAAAGTGATTAAATTCTTCCATGGGAAGCAACCGCCCACCAGAAGAACCCAAACACTCCGACGAATTCCTGACTACATTAAAGTCGCCACCAACAAGCCAAGGACCCTGAGCAGGCTTAACCTGAAGCAAAGAATTCCAAAGCTGTCTGCGCTCAATGTAGTCAAACTTAGCATAAACAAAGGAACAAAAGACAGTGGTCGGCAAAAAAGTAGCAGAAACCCGGAAGTGAAGGAATTGAGTGTGATCAAAAAGACACTCAACCATGACATCCTCAGCAAAGAAAACCCAGATATGACCCGAGGAGTTCGATATAACTCGAGAAAAACCAAAACGAAGAGTCATAAAACGAACATCCAGATCAATCATGGGTTCCAAAATAGCCAAGATCTTGACTCTCTTATCTTTAACGTGGGCATGTAGCCTTTGTTGAGACTCCGAGCTCCGGAGCCCCCTGACATTCCATATGAGAAAATTCATGGAGAATGGGCACCAGAACCGCCCTGTCGCTTTTTACGCGACCTATGAAAAGCATTCTCCTTCCTTTTCTTAATATCCCCCATATCAGCATCCAGAATACGACCTTCAGACCTACAGCCATCACCCGACTCAGAATGCCGATCGAATTCCTGATCAGTATCTCCAGCAGATTCCAGCCGGAAGACCAGCTCACTGACAGAAGGACCCTGCCTGGCAACCAATTCCTCTACCGTAGAGGAAGCATCATCAGGAGACAAAGGAACAGAGGGGATGGAATGACTACTGTGATTCAAAGTACAAGGCCCCAGAGAGCCAAACACAGGCAACTCACTAGTAGACGGGACCCCAATACCATCCACACAATCATCCAACTGTAACCCTCCATCAATAACCTCATCACTGAGGATCACACCCTCAACAAGAACAGACTCCAAAGGATCCTTTCCAGAAGACCCAACACCGGCATCCTCCAGATGACCACATGGAGGTTCCATATCAACACAATCTAATCCAACAGGATCAGGCTCCGCGTCCTGCCCATGCGAGAGCACCTCAAAAGGATTCAACTCAAGAGGATTCTTTCTTGGAAGAACCTGCCGAACTGGCCTCTTTCTCCCTCTACGTCTGGGACCCGTGCCAGTTTTCTGAAGCTGAGGCTGGGTCCCCAAATTAAAACCAGAATTAACACCCCCTGGAGGGGCAGACTCTGTAGATGGGGGAGACTGGCCAGAAGCACGGTCAGCAGGCTTAGGACGAACAGGTTTGGGATTTTTTCCATGGGAATAACAAACACTGGTCGAATGACCCAGCATTTTGCAATCCATGCAGTACCCGGGGATTCGCTCATAAATGACTTCAATTTCTTGAGCATGATCACCCCAACCCACCCAAATCTCTTTGACTGGCGGTTCGAGCACATTAATTTCAACACAGACGCGAGCAAAAGCGCCTCGAGAAGAATCTGCAGTATGATCATCCATCTTCACCGGTTTCCCCACAATTTTGGCCAAAGCAAAGAGACTTTGCTTAGAAAACAAATGAAGGGGAAGACCCGGGAAGCGGATCCAAACTGGGGCAATGGGTGACTCCTCCTGAAGATTAAACTCTGGCGTCCACTTAGAGAAGCGGACCGACAGAGGTCCAACCTGCATAACCCCCTTGGTCCAAAAGAACGCATAGTCTTCTTCACAAGCAAGAGTGAGAACAAGAAAACCCCGAGGCATGAACTTTAAGTCAAAAGATCTAACTAGTCCCAATTTAGCAAAAGCCGCAGAAATACCAGAATTTGGAACTAGAGATCGATTCCCTGAAATTTTTCCAACCAAAGCAAATTTGAAAGGTTCTGCGAGGGTAGAAATAACCTCATCCGGGAAGAGAATACCCGGTTTTCCATTTCGAAGAGTCGGCACAGGCATGTCATTCATAGAGTTGTGCAACTCATCAAAGCTTTTTTTGGCCGTCCGAGGGGATGGTGGAGTCAGGATATCACGAAATGAGACAGTAAGCGGAATAGGAACACGCGTACCTGGTTTGACCGTTTCAGCACAAGGGTTGACTGCCGAGTCAACTCGTCCTTCACGGTGATTTGACTCGACCGAGTTGACTCGTGAGTCACCTACCGGAGCACCACCATGGACCGGCGACGGTGAGGGGAGTCCAGAACCGGGACCAATTCGTGCAGACTCGGGCATTGGAGGGTCCGATTTAACCAAAGGATGTGAAGAAACTCGATTTTGCCCTACGAATTGGGCGTTTCCGACCGGTGGCCGGAAACCAGAAATTGAAGATGGCAAAATGCGACCCATACCTGGACGATCAACCCCTAAAGAGGAATTGAAGAAAGAAGCCGGAATAGTGCCTGAAATCGGCGGTGAGAAAGACGGCAGTGAGGCGTCCAACGGCGAGTTCTTAGATCTGAAATTCACGGCTGATTTGAACTCCGATTGGAGTGATTCATGAACCATTGGAATCGTCTGGACGAGAGGGTCACAGATCGGGGTCGGGATGGAACATTGGATGTCGGAGTTGGCCGAAATCGACGAAACAAGCGACGGCTGCGCAGTGAACAGTGACTGCGGAGCTTTGAACGGAGATGACGCCGGAACGGGGTAACTGGACGGTCGCGCAGGTGCCGGAAATGAAAGGGGAGGGTGAGGCGAAGAGAATGATGTATGGCCCGTACCAGGAGGAGCGACGGTTGCCGGCGCCGACGACGGGGAAGAAACCGCCGCGATTTTGACCGGAGAAATGAGTGGGTAATCGGACTCCATTTGAGCTGAAATTTGGTAGGGAGGGTCGTCGTGAGGTGGAGGTTCAGATGGGGTGGTTGGCCGGCCGGGATCCGGCGGCGGTGGCATGGCGGTGGGTAGGGCGTGAATAGTGACGGGTTTAGTGTGTGTTTTCTCACCTTTTACTGTGTGTTTTTTCAGAGAAAATTTTTTTGGGGGCAAATGGTTTAGGGTTTAGGGTTTAGGGTTTTTTTTTTTTTTTTTTTGGAATAAACACCGCCGGAAGCGGGGGGGTTAGGCAGACCCCTACCTGTATATATCATCAAACATAAAATACAAGATAAAACCTAAAGAGAGGAGGATAAAATCAACACCTCTCAAAGGCTAGTCATACAAATAGAAAAAACAGAAACCTAGGGTGGCAAATACACAAGCCAAAAACTAATCCCTAAGTAAAATGCATAATACAAATAAACACAAGTGATCAGCGCTAAATACATGAAAACAAATCGAAACATATCTAAACAGTAGTGATCCAGCTCAGAAGTAGGTGCAAAAGACCATCTATGGTACCCATCTCTGAGCCGTCTGTCGATGTAATGCCAATCTGAAAAGTACATCCTAATCCAAGAACGGGCAGCTGCATAGGATCCTGCAATCAAAAAAATAAACAGCTGGAAAGTCACATCATGAGTCACGTGAATGAATGGAACTCTAGGCCAGATAAGCCACTGAGAGAAAATATCCAGAAACTCCATATCACTCGGCAAAAACATAAGAATAGAAGTCGGCGGACAAGGAGAAGCCTGCAGAGAACGCCCGCCAGAAAACAGGGGTAGTCCATAGAAAAGCACCAACGAGGCAAGTGCTGGGACGCACCCCAACCCAATGGAGCAAAGCAAGGAGGGTGCAAGTGTCTGGGCCCACTCACACAAGACTAGCAAAACGGGGAAATAAAGAAACCCTCGAAATAACAGTACCTGCAAAGAAAAAATATACATATACATATAGAAAGACATAAGAAATGGATCCAAGTGAAGGGAAGGGCTGCAAACAGCTAAGAAGATCTATATCTCAGGTAGGGAAGCCCGGATGTATCCGAGCGAGCAAGTGTGGAAATGTGCCTAGGGAGGGAAGGACCTAACTCTAAGGTAAAGTGCCTAAGGGTATGGGCCCTCGCCGCCAACGCATCTGCCACCGAATTACCCTCCCGGAATATATGCGAAATATGAACAGACCGCCCCCTCAAAAGGACTAGAATCCTGGATACAATGTGATCAAGATCCCAGCAACATCGACGGGAACGAATGAGCTGAATAGAAGTCAGAGAATCAAGCTCAATCCAAAGAGGGAAAAAAGAATGATCGGAACAAAGGAGAAGACCCCTCCAAACCGCCCAAAGCTCAGCCCGGAGAGAAGACCCAGCTCCAATGAACTCGCTGAATGAGAGCACAGCCCTCCCGGAATCATCCCGAACAACGCCACCAGCAGCAGAGTCCCCTGATAAACCACGCGAGCTCCCATCCACATTAAGCTTGAAGCACCCGGACGGCGGTCGCAGCCAGCGAACAATCGCCGTCCTATGTAATCTGTGGAGAGCAACCGAAATACCCATCGATCTCGCCACATGAAACACACCCAGCCAATGTCTGGGCTTGACAATACGCGCAGAGTGGGCGAGGCGAAGGTAAGACAAAATCTGGTACTTCACCGTCTCCCCAGAGATGGGAAGATGACGGTGCTTAGCATCGTTCCGCGCAGTCCAGAGGAACCACAGAACGATGCAGGGGAGAAACTCCCGCACATGGCCCCCCTGGGACCAGACCAAGTCTCTTTTCCACGCACTGAGGAACAAACTGAAATCCTCAGTGTCGGGAATACGGACCCGAAAAACAGCGCCAAAGAAACGCCAAACAGACCGAGCAACCGGGCTGCGAAGGAATATGTGTGTGAATGTCTCGTACATATCACAACACTGACATCTCGAAGCTAACGCAAAACCCCGGCGCTGGAGTACCTCATCAACTGGGAGCCATTGATGCCAGAATCTCCAGAGAAAGAACGACATGGTAGGCCTCAACCAGCTCCCCCAACACGGGCGGAAGATATCAGAAGACGGAGCACGCTGACGGATCAGCTCCCAAGCAGATCTCGCAGAAAAAGCACCATCAGAGCTATGGATCCAGGGTTTGGGGTTTGGGGTTTGGGGTTTGGGGTTTCGGGTTTGGGGTTTGGGGTTTCGGGTTTCGGGTTTAGGGTTTAGGGTTTAGGGTTTTAGGGTTTTAGGGTTTAGGGTTTAGGGTTTAGGGTTTTTTTTTTTTTTTTTTTTTTTTAAGAAAATTTTATTTATATACAACAAAAGCGCAGTACAAAGAAAGCCTGATGGGAGGGGGACTAGGCCAAGACCTCCGCAGAAAAAGGCTACAGAAGCATAACATCATAAAAAAAATAACGACATACTACAACAGGGCAACCTATAATAAAGCAAAACACAGAAAATAAAAACATCGGGCGCCCCGGAATACATCAGACAAACTAATAACACTGATGGGCAAGGAGAACTCTGCAGTGAACGCCCATCAGAAAATCATGTCAACCTGAATCAGGCGGTCGCCCATAGGGTAACCCCGCCTGACTCTTCTGAGATCTGTAAAACCGGCGCTTCTGAGAGCGCGTACGACCTGGTAGTGGCAAGGACTGACAAGCAGAAGTAGGAGGAAGAGTCAAATCAGCCTCTCGAGAACCACTCCCATGGTCGATCTGAAACGGAGTAATGGGACCACAAGCTGTAGGAACAACGAACTGTGCCGGAGAAGTGGAAACAAACATCGGGTCTGTCACAACTGGAACAACTTCAACCGGAGAAGAGCTTGCCCCAGAACTAGACCCATGAGCATCACCTGCAATAACGGAAGTAACAACCACAGAGATAGCGGGAGGAATATGCATCGGAGCCACGACAACCTGAGGCACCAATGGAACATCCTCAACAATAGCCTCTAAAGCATGAGAAGAAGATGATGGACATGAAGATGAACCAACACCAGAACCATCGCCTTGGAAGGAATCTCCTGTAATGGAGTGAAGAACCTCAAACTGATTACTCGAAGGAGGAGCCTGAGGAGTAACCTGACTAGAAGCCTGGCGGCGCCTACGTCTCTGCTGAACCCATCCTGGCACAGCACTCCCAGAACCAGGGCCACTAGAAGGAACCGAGCCATGTGGAACACCCTGAAGCTGACCCGAAGACCCTAGATCAGTAGTCGAAGAAGACTGAGGCCGCTTCCCCTGAGCTTTGGAACGGCCGTCAGAAAACTTGTAACCGGAACGAGAACAGCGCTGCACAGAATGACCTAACATCAGGCATTCCGTACAAAAATAGGGGACTGTCTCATAGACCACCCTCAAAGTCTGTCTGTAACTACCCCACCCCACCCAGATCTGATCCGGACGAGGTTGCAACACATCAATCTCAATGCAAATGCGGGCAAAAGAACCTCGAGAACCATCAGCTGTAATCTCATCCACCATAAGAGGGTTCCCGAGAATCTTACCGATCTGATAAAGACACTGCTTGTCATATAAATGCAGAGGTAAATCAAGAATCCGAACCCAAACCGGAGTAATCGATGACTCGGCCTCAAACTTAAACTCTGGTGTCCATTTGGAAAAACGAATCGAAACTTTCCCAATAGAAACCAACTTCTGAGACCATAACTTCAGAAAATCTTCCTCAACAGAAAAAATAATAACCAAAAAGCCTCGAGGAAGAAATTTCACAATAAACGAGTCCATGAATCCAAAATGGGAAAAAGCAGTCAGGATAGCACTATTGGGTGTAACACCCCTGTTCCCTGTAACACGACCAATCAATGCAAATTTAAAAGGCACGGACAGTGAAGAAATAACCTGATCCGGGAATAAAATACCCGGGATGCCATCAACAAGAGTCGGCTCAGCAGGCCCCCCCAACAAGTCAGCAAACCCTGCAAAGCTCTGTTTGGCTGGAGGAGGAGCAGTGATATCTCGAAATGAAGCCAAAGAAGGGACTGTAGAAACCGGAACAGTGGTCGAAACAGCAGGATCAGAAGAACCAGAAGGTTTGACCACCGGTTGACCCCCGGACAAAGATGGCGAGGTGACCACCTGAACACCACTATCGACCAGGGATGACGATGGGAGCACAGAACTGGTGACCAAAGGAGACGAACCAGTCGATGACAATGGTGATCCACTCGACTTAAAGAAACCAAAAGGAATTTCGACTCCATTATGCATAATAGTACCTAACTGTTCCACATGAGCCGGCAGTTTCATCTGAGAAGGCGAACGAACTGTGGAACGCACCTGAGATCTAAACTGCCCAGTCACTGGGGAAGAAATAGACGACGAGACAGACACCAATGGAAGCGTCGTGGAGATATGAGTGGAGACCGGAGCCACGACCGATCCCGCCAGAACAAACGGAACAGCATCAGAAGAAGAAGCTACTGCCGTGTCACTGCCGCTGAGTTGACTCGGGGACTCGACCGAGTTCACCTGCGAGTGGCTGACCGGAGCAAAGCCGAAGGTCGATAACGAGGAGGAGACCACAGAACCGGTGGCCAAACACTTAGAATCGGTCAAACACGGGGCGAAATTGACGATTTTTGACGCTTGACTCGGCCGAACACCACAAATTTGGGCGTTTCCGATTGGCATGGAATTTCCCGAAATTGATTGAACCATGAGATTGCCCATGGTTTTTTGAGTACTTGGTAAAGAGGAATTGAATATCGGAGGTCGAACGCCGGAGTAATTAGAGAAAACAACCGGCGCAACATGAGCTTCATCAGTAGATCTGAAATTCCGGCCACTATCGGGATTTAAAGGTAACGGACCTTGGTTCAGTTGAAGCGCCTTTCCATGAGGATTACAGATCGGGGCTTGGATCGTAGAAAGATTACCTGAAACCGCCGGAATCGACGAAAACGTAGACGGCGGCGCGGTGAACAGTGGCGTCGCGACTTTACGGGTCGATTTGGGGTGGCTGTCGGACTCCGATTGAGCTGAAAATTGGACACAAGGTGCGAATTGAGAAGGCGATTCCAATGGTGTAATAATCGAGGCCGGACGATGAGCGGTTGCCGGGGCGATCGAATTCGCCGGAATTTGCGCTATTTTCGAACTTTTGGACGTGCAATTGGCTGAGCAAACTTGCTCCGATTGACCTGATATTTTGACAGTAGCCTCGTCTCTTCGAGGCGCACCTGATGGCACCATTGGCCGGCCAGAAACCGGCGCCGACACGTGTGCGATTTTTGGACGATTTTGGGGTTTTTTGGGTCACTATTCACATCAGAGAAAATTATTTTTTCGGTTTTGGTTTAGGGTTTAGGGTTTAGGGTTTTTTTTTTTTTTTTTTTTTTTCCGGAAAACACCGCCGGATGCGGGGGGGTTAGGCAGACCCCTACCTGTATATATCCACAAAATAAATAGTAACAAAATACAGAAAACAGAAAAAAAACCTAAAAGAGGAGGTGGATAAAACCATAACCTCCTCAAAAAGGCTAAAGCAGTAGAAACATAAATACAAAGCAACCTAGGGAAGGAATTACAAAAGCAAAACGAACCCTAGAAGACTACCAAATAAGCGGCAACAACTAATAAAAAAGGAGAAGCGCTATGAACCGCATGCTGAGGAAGACAAAATGATAATGGCGAGATGATCGCAGAGTCCATGCAAAAGCTCTCATCCCGGAGCTATCATCCTGGAGAGTCCAATAATGGCGATCACAGAGTAATATATAGATCGCAATCCCGCCAGAACAAAAGATATCTAGCATCTGAATCAAAAGAGCAGAGATCTCGATCCCATGAAGTAGGAGTCTGACGAACATGTCATAAGAAGCAGAGGATCCTTTAGAAAGCACCCCATGAATCCACCATGACATCCAGCAAACACCTCTACAATAACTGATACGGCGGCCAAGGAGAACCAGCAGTAAACGCCCTCCAGGAACCATGAATGTGCCAAAGGAAAGCACCAACAGAAATAGGGCAGAGACCCACTCAGAACAAACAAGAATACACACATCATGTGCAAGTGTCTGGACCCACTTGCACAGACCATACGGAAGTGAAAAACAACCTCCAAGTACACTAACCTGCAATAAAATATATATATATATATATATATATATATATATATGTATATAGATATAAATAGATATAGAGCCAGAGACCATAAAGAAAGAGATCCAAAAAAGAAGAAGGGGCTGCAAATGGCTAAGAGGATCTGTTTCTGAGGTATGGAAGCCCAGAATGATCAGATCTAGCAAGGGTGGAGATGTCTGGAGGTAGGGAAGGACCTAACTCTAAGGTGTACTGCCTAAAAGTATGAGCCCTCGCCGCCAAGGCATCCGCCACAGAATTCCCTTCCCGGTAAATATGCGATAAATGAACAGATCGCCCCCTCATCAACAAAAGAATCCGTGTAACAAAATGTTCAAGATCCCAGCAGCACCGACGAGAACGAAGTAAAAGAATGGAAATCCAAGAGTCAGTCTCAATCCAAAGAGGGAAGAGATGAAGATCAGAAGAAATGAGAAGACCCCTCCAAATAGCCCATAATTCTGCCCGGACATTGGTCCCAACTCCAATGAACTCACTGAAAGAAACCACCACATGCCCAGAAGAGTCACGAACAACCCCACCAACAGTAGAGTCCCCAGGACTACCTCTCGAACTCCCATCTACATTCAATTTAAAACACCCGAACGGCGGCCGCAACCAACGAACAATCGTCAGTTTACGAGCCCTACGCAACTGAACAAAAATCCCCATAGCCCTCGCAGCCTGCAAAACACCCCGCCAGTGCATGGGCTTAACAGTAGACGCAGCGTGAGCGAGGCGCAAATAAGACAAAATCTGAGACTTAACAGTCTCCGCGGAAATGTGCAAATGACGGTGTTTCGCATCGTTACGAGCCGTCCAGAGAAACCATAAAACAATGAAAGGCAAAAACTCCTTCACGTGGCCCCTAGGAGTCCACCCCGGATGCCTCTTCCAAGCACTGAGGAAGAGTCTGAAATCACTGGTAAGGGGAATACGGACACGAAAAACAGCCCCAAAGTAATGCCATACAGACCTGGCAAGAGGGCTATCAATGAAAATGTGCGTGAATGTCTCAGGCATCTCACAACACTGACATTTAGACGCCAGCTCGAAACCACGACGCTGGAGCACATCGTCAACTGGAAGCCATTGATGCCAAAACCTCCAGAGGAAGAAAGACATAGTAGGCCTCAGCCAACTGCCCCAGCAAGGAGTGAAGA
This sequence comes from Primulina tabacum, assembly GCF_025594145.1. Classification (NCBI taxonomy): domain Eukaryota; kingdom Viridiplantae; phylum Streptophyta; class Magnoliopsida; order Lamiales; family Gesneriaceae; genus Primulina; species Primulina tabacum. The sequence goes on along the minus strand of NC_134554.1, from coordinate 176,866 downwards.
TATCAGAAACTTGGTCTCTCAAGCGGACAAGCTCCCATGCGGATTTCAGCGAAAAAACACCGTCAGAACTATGCACCCAAATAGCCGAATCGGGCTCCCCCGATGCAATAGGGATCAGAGTAATAGTCTCAGCAACAGAGGGTGGGACAACTGAGCAGAGAAGGTCAAAATCCCAAGCCCCATCTGAAAGAAAGTGAGAAACACGGACACCCCGATCCCCCCTAAGCAGGACCTGACTAGACAAGGGAACATCCCCACACCAGATGTCATCCCAAAAAGCAACATCTCCCACCCCAATTCTCCATCGAATGCCAGATTCAGCACGAGCCCTAATCTTAAGCAAACGACGCCAAGTGGGAGAAATGAACCCAGCAGATGAAACATAAGCTGGATGCAACAAAAGCGCAGTACAAAGAAAGCCTGATGGGAGGGGGACTAGGCCAAGACCTCCGCAGAAAAAGGCTACAGAAGCATAACATCATAAAAAAAATAACGACATACTACAACAGGGCAACCCATAATAAAGCAAAACACAGAAAATAAAAACATCGGGCGCCCCGGAATACATCAGACAAACTAATAACACTGATGGGCAAGGAGAACTCTGCAGTGAACGCCCATCAGAAAATCATGTCAACCTGAATCAGGCGGTCGCCCATAGGGTAACCCCGCCTGACTCTTCTGAGATCTGTAAAACCGGCGCTTCTGAGAGCGCGTACGACCTGGTAGTGGCAAGGACTGACAAGCAGAAGTAGGAGGAAGAGTCAAATCAGCCTCTCGAGAACCACTCCCATGGTCGATCTGAAACGGAGTAATGGGACCACAAGCTGTAGGAACAACGAACTGTGCCGGAGAAGTGGAAACAATCATCGGGTCTGTCACAACTGGAACAACTTCAACCGGAGAAGAGCTTGCCCCAGAACTAGACCCATGAGCATCACCTGCAATAACGGAAGTAACAACCACAGAGATAGCGGGAGGAATATGCATCGGAGCCACGACAACCTGAGGCACCAATGGAACATCCTCAACAATAGCCTCTAAAGCATGAGAAGAAGATGATGGACATGAAGATGAACCAACACCAGAACCATCGCCTTGGAAGGAATCTCCTGTAATGGAGTGAAGAACCTCAAACTGATTACTCGAAGGAGGAGCCTGAGGAGTAACCTGACTAGAAGCCTGGCGGCGCCTACGTCTCTGCTGAACCCATCCTGGCACAGCACTCCCAGAACCAGGGCCACTAGAAGGAACCGAGCCATGTGGAACACCCTGAAGCTGACCCGAAGACCCTAGATCAGTAGTCGAAGAAGACTGAGGCCGCTTCCCCTGAGCTTTGGAACGGCCGTCAGAAAACTTGTAACCGGAACGAGAACAGCGCTGCACAGAATGACCTAACATCAGGCATTCCGTACAAAAATAGGGGACTGTCTCATAGACCACCCTCAAAGTCTGTCTGTAACTACCCCACCCCACCCAGATCTGATCCGGACGAGGTTGCAACACATCAATCTCAATGCAAATGCGGGCAAAAGAACCTCGAGAACCATCAGCTGTAATCTCATCCACCATAAGAGGGTTCCCGAGAATCTTACCGATCTGATAAAGACACTGCTTGTCATATAAATGCAGAGGTAAATCAAGAATCCGAACCCAAACCGGAGTAATCGATGACTCGGCCTCAAACTTAAACTCTGGTGTCCATTTGGAAAAACGAATCGAAACTTTCCCAATAGAAACCAACTTCTGAGACCATAACTTCAGAAAATCTTCCTCAACAGAAAAAATAATAACCAAAAAGCCTCGAGGAAGAAATTTCACAGTAAACGAGTCCATGAATCCAAAATGGGAAAAAGCAGTCAGGATAGCACTATTGGGTGTAACACCCCTGTTCCCTGTAACACGACCAATCAATGCAAATTTAAAAGGCACGGACAGTGAAGAAATAACCTGATCCGGGAATAAAATACCCGGGATGCCATCAACAAGAGTCGGCTCAGCAGGCCCCCCCAACAAGTCAGCAAACCCTGCAAAGCTCTGTTTGGCTGGAGGAGGAGCAGTGATATCTCGAAATGAAGCCAAAGAAGGGACTGTAGAAACCGGAACAGTGGTCGAAACAGCAGGATCAGAAGAACCAGAAGGTTTGACCACCGGTTGACCCCCGGACAAAGATGGCGAGGTGACCACCTGAACACCACTATCGACCAGGGATGACGATGGGAGCACAGAACTGGTGACCAAAGGAGACGAACCAGTCGATGACAATGGTGATCCACTCGACTTAAAGAAACCAAAAGGAATTTCGACTCCATTATGCATAATAGTACCTAACTGTTCCACATGAGCCGGCAGTTTCATCTGAGAAGGCGAACGAACTGTGGAACGCACCTGAGATCTAAACTGCCCAGTCACTGGGGAAGAAATAGACGACGAGACAGACACCAATGGAAGCGTCGTGGAGATATGAGTGGAGACCGGAGCCACGACCGATCCCGCCAGAACAAACGGAACAGCATCAGAAGAAGAAGCTACTGCCGTGTCACTGCCGCTGAGTTGACTCGGGGACTCGACCGAGTTCACCTGCGAGTGGCTGACCGGAGCAAAGCCGAAGGTCGATAACGAGGAGGAGACCACAGAACCGGTGGCCAAACACTTAGAATCGGTCAAACACGGGGCGAAATTGACGATTTTTGACGCTTGACTCGGCCGAACACCACAAATTTGGGCGTTTCCGATTGGCATGGAATTTCCCGAAATTGATTGAACCATGAGATTGCCCATGGTTTTTTGAGTACTTGGTAAAGAGGAATTGAATATCGGAGGTCGAACGCCGGAGTAATTAGAGAAAACAACCGGCGCAACATGAGCTTCATCAGTAGATCTGAAATTCCGGCCACTACCGGGATTTAAAGGTAACGGACCTTGGTTCAGTTGAAGCGCCTTTCCATGAGGATTACAGATCGGGGCTTGGATCGTAGAAAGATTACCTGAAACCGCCGGAATCGACGAAAACGTAGACGGCGGCGCGGTGAACAGTGGCGTCGCGACTTTACGGGTCGATTTGGGGTGGCTGTCGGACTCCGATTGAGCTGAAAATTGGACACAAGGTGCGAATTGAGAAGGCGATTCCAATGGTGTAATAATCGAGGCCGGACGATGAGCGGTTGCCGGGGCGATCGAATTCGCCGGAATTTGCGCTATTTTCGAACTTTTGGACGTGCAATTGGCTGAGCAAACTTGCTCCGATTGACCTGATATTTTGACAGTAGCCTCGTCTCTTCGAGGCGCACCTGATGGCACCATTGGCCGGCCAGAAACCGGCGCCGACACGTGTGCGATTTTTGGACGATTTTGGGGTTTTTTGGGTCACTATTCACATCAGAGAAAATTATTTTTTCGGTTTTAAAATCCGGTTTAGGGTTTAGGGTTCGGGGTTCGGGGTTCGGGGTTGGGGGTTGGGGGTTCGGGGTTCGGGGTTGCGGGGTTCGGGGTTCGGGGTTGCGGGGTTGCGGGTTCGGGGTTCGGGGTTCGGGGTTGAGGGTTGAGGGTTGAGGGTTGAGGGTTTAGGGTTGAGGGTTTAGGGTTTAGGGTTTTTTTTTTTTTTTTTTTTTTTTTTTTTTTCCGGAAAACACCGCCGGATGCGGGGGGGTTAGGCAGACCCCTACCTGTATATATCCACAAAATAAACAGTAACAAAATACAGAATACAGAAAAAAAAACCTAAAAAAGGAGGTGGATAAAACCATAACCTCCTCAAAAAGGCTAAAGCAGTAGAAACATAAATACAAAGCAACCTAGGGAAGGAATTACAAAAGCAAAACGAACCCTAGAAGACTACCAAATAAGCGGCAACAACTAATCAAAAAGGAGAAGCGCTATGAACCGCATGCTGAGGAAGACAAAATGATAATGGCGAGATGATTGCAGAGTCCATGCAAAAGCTCTCATCCCGGAGCTATCATCCTGGAGAGTCCAATAATGGCGATCACAGAGTAATATATAGATCGCAATCCCGCCAGAACAAAGGATATCTAGCATCTGAATCAAAAGAGCAGAGATCTCGATCCCATGAAGTAGGAGTCTGACGAACATGTCATAAGAAGCAGAGGATCCTTTAGAAAGCACCCCATGAATCCACCATGACATCCAGCAAACACCTCTACAATAACTGATACGGCGGCCAAGGAGAACCAGCAGTAAACGCCCTCCAGGAACCATGAATGTGCCAAAGGAAAGCACCAACAGAAATAGGGCAGAGACCCACTCAGAACAAACAAGAATACACACATCATGTGCAAGTGTCTGGACCCACTTGCACAGACCATACGGAAGTGAAAAACAACCTCCAAGTACACTAACCTGCAATAAAAGATATATATATATATATATATATATGTATATAGATATAAATAGATATAGAACCAGAGACCATAAAGAAAGAGATCCAAAAAAGAAGAAGGGGCTGCAAATGGCTAAGAGGATCTGTTTCTGAGGTATGGAAGCCCAGAATGATCAGATCTAGCAAGGGTGGAGATGTCTGGAGGTAGGGAAGGACCTAACTCTAAGGTGTACTGCCTAAAAGTATGAGCCCTCGCCGCCAAGGCATCCGCCACAGAATTCCCTTCCCGGTAAATATGCGATAAATGAACAGATCGCCCCCTCATCAACAAAAGAATCCGTGTAACAAAATGTTCAAGATCCCAGCAGCACCGACGAGAACGAAGTAAAAGAATGGAAATCCAAGAGTCAGTCTCAATCCAAAGAGGAAAGAGATGAAGATCAGAAGAAATGAGAAGACCCCTCCAAATAGCCCATAATTCTGCCCGGACATTGGTCCCAACTCCAATGAACTCACTGAAAGAAACCACCACATGCCCAGAAGAGTCACGAACAACCCCACCAACAGTAGAGTCCCCAGGACTACCTCTCGAACTCCCATCTACATTCAATTTAAAACACCCGAACGGCGGCCGCAACCAACGAACAATCGTCAGTTTACGAGCCCTACGCAACTGAACAAAAATCCCCATAGCCCTCGCAGCCTGCAAAACACCCCGCCAGTGCATGGGCTTAACAGTAGACGCAGCGTGAGCGAGGCGCAAATAAGACAAAATCTGAGACTTAACAGTCTCCGCGGAAATGTGCAAATGACGGTGTTTCGCATCGTTACGAGCCGTCCAGAGAAACCATAAAACAATGAAAGGCAAAAACTCCTTCACGTGGCCCCTAGGAGTCCACCCCGGATGCCTCTTCCAAGCACTGAGGAAGAGTCTGAAATCACTGGTAAGGGGAATACGGACATGAAAAACAGCCCCAAAGTAATGCCATACAGACCTGGCAAGAGGGCTATCAATGAAAATGTGCGTGAATGTCTCAGGCATCTCACAACACTGACATTTAGACGCCAGCTCGAAACCACGACGCTGGAGCACATCGTCAACTGGAAGCCATTGATGCCAAAACCTCCAGAGGAAGAAAGACATAGTAGGCCTCAGCCAACTGCCCCAGCAAGGAGTGAAGATATCAGAAACTTGGTCTCTCAAGCGGACAAGCTCCCATGCGGATTTCAGCGAAAAAACACCGTCAGAACTATGCACCCAAATAGCCGAATCGGGCTCCCCCGATGCAATAGGGATCAGAGTAATAGTCTCAGCAACAGAGGGTGGGACAACTGAGCAGAGAAGGTCAAAATCCCAAGCCCCATCTGAAAGAAAGTGAGAAACACGGACACCCCGATCCCCCCTAAGCAGGACCTGACTAGACAAGGGAACATCCCCACACCAGATGTCATCCCAAAAAGCAACATCTCCCACCCCAATTCTCCATCGAATGCCAGATTCAGCACGAGCCCTAATCTTAAGCAAACGACGCCAAGTGGGAGAAATGAACCCAGCAGATGAAACATAAGCTGGATGCACCAACTGGCAGTATTTTCTCATCATGAATTTGGCCCATAGGGATGAACCTTGACGAAAACGAAACCATAATTTAATGGAGAAGCTATCCACAATATCTTTGAGCCTGCGAAATCCAAGACCCCCTTCAGAGACAGGAAGACATGCACGAGACCACCTCGCCCAATGCCATTTCTTATCCAAGGATCTGGATCCCCACAGGAAACCATTGAAAACATTCTCAAGCCTCTCCATAACTGCCAGAGGTGGCTGGACTACCTGGAACATGTAAATGGGAACCGAAAGGAGGACACTCCTAAGGAGAGTCATACGGCTCCCCGGGGAAAGAGTTTTAAGCTCCCAACCCTCCAACTTCTTACTCACCATCTGCACAAGGGGATCAAAAAGAGAGCAAACTCTATTCCCACGAAACAAAGGAACTCCGAGGTATTTGATAGGAAAACAACCCTCCCCAAACCCAGTGATACGAAGGAGACGGGAACGAGTACGACCAGAACACCTCGGAGGCAAAATAATGACACTCTTAACTGCATTCACCAACTGCCCCGAGCAGTTTTCATAGTGATGCAAAAAATCCATGAGACTGTTCATCTCACGAGTCCCACCATTGGCAAAAATAATGATATCATCAGCATAGGCCAGGTGGGAAAGAAGGAGATCACAACCAGATCGGTACCTAATCGCAGGATACTGACGATAAAGACGATCAAGACCACGCGAAAGGTACTCTGCCCCCAAAATGAAAAGAAGTGGGGACAAAGGGTCGCCCTGCCGGAGACCCCTAGTGGATCCAAAGAATCCAGTGAGTGAACCATTGATATTAACTGAAAATTGGCAATGAGAAATGCAGGCAGATATCATCGACACTACCTGCTCTGAAAAGCCATAATGCCTCAAGACATCCAACAGAAAAGACCATTGGACCCTATCATAAGCTTTAGCCATATCCAGTTTCAAAATAACATTGCCACCACGGGTGGGGAGAGAAAGACTATGAGTGAGCTCTTGAGCAAGGAGGATATTATCCGAAATCACCCGCCCTGGAACAAAGCCACTCTGATTCCACGAAACCAGCCTCTCCGCCACCTCCTTCAGACGAGAATATAAAAGTTTGGAAATTATCTTATTAGTCACATTACACAAGCTGATAGGACGAAAGTCCGACCAAGCCTGAGCTCCCATGACTTTGGGAATCAATGTGATCGTGGTGGCAGTAAACCCCTGTGGCAAGGGACTACCCCGAAAGAAATCCAGGACCGCATCAAAAACATCCTGATGGACAATCTCCCAGCAATGCTGAAAGAAGGCCGAAGAGAATCCATCAGGCCCCGCCACACTATCACGGTGAATGGAGAAAACAGTCGCCCGCACCTCCTCCAAAGAAGGAGGGGCAGCAATATTTGCGTTCTCCAAATCCGAGATCACCAAGGGGAAATCAGAAAAATCCGGGCAAGAAAGCACAAAAGGATCCCCAGTAAGCAGGTTTTGAAAAAATGCGGCCCCAGACTGCTGAATAAGCTCAGGGGAAGTAATGCAAGAGCCATTTATTTTTATTTTTATTTTTATTTTTATTTTCATTTTTATTTAAAACCAAAACCATTTGCCCCCAAAAAAATTTTCTCTGAAAAAACACACAGTAAAAGGTGAGAAAACACACACTAAACCCGTCACTATTCACGCCCTACCCGCCGCCATGCCACCGCCGCCGGATCCCGGCCGGCCAACCACCCCATCCGAACCGCCACCTCACGACGACCCTCCCTACCAAATTTCAGCTCAAATGGAGTCCGATTACCCACTCATTTCTCCGGTCAAAATCGCGGCGGTTTCTTCACCGTCGTCGGCGCCGGCAACCGTCGCTCCTCCTGGTACGGGCCATACATCATTCTCTTCGCCTCACCCTCCCCTTTCATTTCCGGTTTAGGGTTTAGGGTTTAGGGTTTAGGGTTTTTTTTTTTTTTTTTTTTTTTTTTTTTTTTTAGCTAAAAAGTTTATTTATTAACAAATAAAACCTAACGGAGGGGGACTAGACCAAGACCTCCGGAAAGGCTATATTACAATCATAACATAAAAACAGAAATAAAGACATACTACAACAGGGCAACCTGAAATAAAGCACAACAAAATACAAACAAACCAGCGAGTGCCCCGGAATACATCACACAAATAGAACAAAATGGTGAGCAAGGAGAACTCTGCAGTGAACGCCCACCACATACCGCCAAAAATGCGGAAAACGAAATCAGCCTGGATCAAGAGGTCGCCCATAGGGCAAACTCGCCTGAGCCGCCTTCTGCCTATAATAACGCCGCTGCTGAGATCGCGTACGGCCCGGAAGTGGTAGAGATAAACATCCTTCACTCACTGAACCCATCTCAAACTCTGGCAGAGCAGTAGAAACAGGAGTATCACCCACAGGATCCGGAACAGCAGGGGCAATCTCAACAACCGGAACAGTAATAACCACAGGTGCAGTAACAACTGCTCCAGAAGTAGATGCCACCTCAACGATATCCGTGGCCTGAGACGAGATAATCGGATCCAAATCATCGTGAGACAGACTACTCACCGCAGCATTCTGCTCTGCCGCAAGCTTACTAAGAAGGGACTTAAACCTCTGGGGACGGGGTTTAACGGTACCCGAAGTCTCACCCGGACCTGAAGCAGTGGGTAAATCTTGCAGTATCTCATAGTAATTCTTCGTCGAAATGGGCCGAGCCGGATCTTTCCTCACAACAGGTCGGCGTCGGGGACGCTTGGAAACATGTCCTATAAAATCAGTATCACCGGACTGTGGCGGATCAGACGCAACACCCTGAGGCTGCTCGGAAGGAGCCGGAAGCGGGGAATCCGATGCAACACCCTTACCATGAGGTCGGGTCCGGCGCGGGCGAGAAGACTTTCCATTACGAGAGCAAAAATCAAGTGAATGGCCCAACAACTGGCAATGAGAACAATAATGGGGAACTTGCTCATAGACCACCTCCACAACCTGACTATGATCACCCCAACCCACCCAGATACGCTCCGGACGAGCCTGAAGAACATCAATCTCAACACAAACTCTAGCAAAAGATCCTCTAGTCCCATCGGCGGTAATCTCATCAATCTTAACTGGATTACCTAAAATCTTAGCAATAGGAAACAAGCTCTGTTTAGCATAAAGATGCAAGGGCAAATCAATAAATCTGACCCAAACAGGAGCAATAGGAGAATCTGCCTCAAACTTGAATTCGGGAGTCCATTTCGAAAAACGAATCACTACAGACTGAATCGAAACAAGAGGCTGAGTCCAAAACCTCAAATAATCCTCCTCACAGGAAAGGGTGAGAACCATATATCCCCGAGGAAGAAAACGAACAGTATGAGAACCCAACAAACCAACACAAGACAAAGCAGATAAAATATCAGAATTAGGAGTCAAACCCCGGTTCCCAGTGATTCGCCCTACCAAAGCAAACTTAAAAGAAGCAGAGAGGGACGAAATAACCTGATCCGGGAACAAAATACCGGGAATCCCATCTCGAACAATCGGAGCTGGCACTTCTTCCATCGAGTCAACTATGTCAGCAAAACTCTGACTCGGCAAAACCGGAGACGTACGATTCAAAATATCCTTAAAAGAGACTGACGGAGGACAAGAAACCTTCGAAGAACGATCAAAAACAGCCGATGGAACAACCGAGGCAGCAATCCGCGAAGGAGGAACCGCCGGTCCAACTCGGCCGAGTGAACTCAGAGAGCCGACCGAGTTCACCGGCGAGTCACCAAATTGAGCACCACCTAATGCCGGAGAGGAGAATGCGAAGCCGGAACCGGCCATACCACTACCCGAACCGGCCGGAACGGTTGTGACTCGGGACGAAATCGGTGATGAACTCGAGCCAAGAACACCAAATTGGGCGTTTCCGATCTCTGAATAATTTTCCGAAATTGGCAACATGGAGCAATTGCCCATCCTCTGATTAGAGCTCTGGCCAAAGGAATTGAATTTTAGAGAAGTGTCGGCGCCGGAATTGAAGCAAACGTCCGACGAAGGCGAGTGAATAGAGCTTGTAATCGTAGATCTGAAAATCCCGTCCATCGGAGACGTTATAGACATCGGTGCTGGTACCATATGAAGCGCCTTGGAGTGGGTATTACAGATCGGGTTTAGGGTTTAGGGTTTAGGGTTTGGGGTTTGGGGTTTGGGGTTTAGGGTTTAGGGTTTAGGGTTTAGGGTTTTTTTTTTTTTTTTTTTTTTTTTTTTAGCTAAAAAGTTTATTTATTAACAAATAAAACCTAACGGAGGGGGACTAGACCAAGACCTCCGGAAAGGCTATATCACAATCATAACATAAAAACAGAAATAAAGACATACTACAACAGGGCAACCTGAAATAAAGCACAACAAAAAACAAACAAACCAGCGAGTGCCCCGGAATACATCAGACAAATAGAACAAAATGGTGAGCAAGGAGAACTCTGCAGTGAACGCCCACCACATACCGCCAAAAATGCGGAAAACGAAATCAGCCTGGATCAAGAGGTCGCCCATAGGGCAAACTCGCCTGAGCCGCCTTCTGCCTATAATAACGCCGCTGCTGAGATCGCGTACGGCCCGGAAGTGGTAGAGATAAACATCCTTCACTCACTGAACCCATCTCAAACTCTGGCAGAGCAGTAGAAACAGGAGTATCACCCACAGGATCCGGAACAGCAGGGGCAATCTCAACAGCCGGAACAGTAACAACCACAGGTACAGTAACAACTGCTCCAGAAGTAGATGCCACCTCAACCATATCCGTGGCCTGAGACGAGATAATCGGATCCAAATCATCGTGAGACAGACTACTCACCGCAGCATTCTGCTCTGCCGCAAGCTTACTAAGAAGGGACTTAAACCTTTGGGGACGGGGTTTAACGGTACCCGAAGTCTCACCAGGACCTGAAGCAGTGGGTAAATCTTGCAGTATCTCATAGTAATTCTTCGTCGAAATGGGCCGAGCCGGATCTTTCCTCACAACAGGTCGGCGTCGGGGACGCTTGGAAACATGTCCTATAAAATCAGTATCATCGGACTGTGGCGGGTCAGACGCAACACCCTGAGGCTGCTCGGAAGGAGGCGGAAGCGGGGAATCCGATGCAACACCCTTACCATGAGGTCGGGTCCGGCGCGGGCGAGAAGACTTTCCATTACGAGAGCAAAAATCAAGTGAATGGCCCAACAACTGGCAATGAGAACAATAATGGGGAACTTGCTCATAGACCACCTCCACAACCTGACTATGATCACCCCAACCCACCCAGATACGCTCCGGACGAGCCTGAAGAACATCAATCTCAACACAAACTCTAGCAAAAGATCCTCTAGTCCCATCAGCGGTAATCTCATCAATCTTAACTGGATTACCTAAAATCTTAGCAATAGGAAACAAGCTCTGTTTAGCATAAAGATGCAATGGCAAATCAATAAATCTGACCCAAACAGGAGCAATAGGAGAATCCGCCTCAAACTTGAATTCGGGAGTCCATTTCGAAAAACGAATCACTACAGACCGAATCGAAACAAGAGGCTGAGTCCAAAACCTCAAATAATCCTCCTCACAGGAAAGGGTGAGAACCATATACCCACGAGGAAGAAAACGAACAGTATGAGAACCCAACAAACCAATACAAGAGAAAGCAGATAATATATCAGAATTGGGAGTCAAACCCCGGTTCCCAGTGATACGCCCTACCAGAGCAAACTTAAAAGAAGCAGAGAGGGACGAAATAACCTGATCCGGGAACAAAATTCCGGGAATCCCATCTCGAACAATCGGAGCGGGCACCTCATCCATCGATGCAGCAACATCAGCAAAACTCTGAGCCTGCGACGGTGGAGATGAACGACGCAAAACATCCCTGAAAGACACCGCAGGAGGGACAGAGCGAGGAAAAACAACTGCCGGAGCAACGGGATTAGGAGAAGGCAATTGACTTGCTGCCGAGTCAACCCGCAAGGGTTGAATGGGTGACTCGACCGAGTCAACCCGGAACGGTACCACCGGAGGACCACCGTCGGCCGGCGAAGAAGGGAGGAGCATGGAACCGGTGAGAGAACGAGAAGAATCGGCCAAAACAGGAGATAATTTGACGGAAATCGTTGGTTGACTCGGCCGCAACTCGCCAAATTGGGCGTTTCCGACCGACGGCTGTGAACCTGCAATTGACGGTGGGGAAATATTACCCAAGACCGGACGAACATAACCTGAAGAGGAATTTCCCAAAGGAGCTCGGACGCCGGCGGAAATGACAGAAGAAGCAGGCGCGACGAGGGTTACAGGCGGTGCCGGAGTAGATCTAAAATTCCCGGTGAATGTGAACGATTCGGGCAACGGGCCATGGACGAACTTATTCGTCTGAGGACGGGCATTCCAGATCTGGGCTTGGATCGGAGAAAGGACGTCGGAACTGACCGGAATCGAGCAAAACGCGGACGGCTCCTGCGTGAACAGTGCAGGCGGAACTTTCGTGGTGAAATTGGACGGGCAAATCAACTCTGAATGACTTGAAATTTTCACAGTAGCCTCGCCTTGACGAGACGAATCCAACGGTACCTCATTTGTAAAAAACGGAGTTGAAATCGCCGGAGAGGAGATTTTGGCCGGAATTTGCAGATTTTCGGATGAGCTTTTGGTCGGGCAATCGGACTCCGTTTGCTTTGAAAGTTTGACAGCAGCATCGCCTCGTCGTGGCGGTTCAGATGGTCCGGTGAACCGGCCGGGAACCGGCTCCGGCATGTGAGGCGAAAATTTGGAGATTTTTTGGCTTTTTATTTCACTATTCACTTTGAGAGAAAATGTTTTGGGGGCGAATGGTTTAGGGTTTAGGGTTTAGGGTTTAGGGTTTAGGGTTTTTTTTTTTTTTTTTTTTTTTTTTTTTTTTTTTTTTTTTTTAATAATAAACACCGCCGGAAGCGGGGGGGTTAGGCAGACCCCTACCTGTATATATCATCGAACACAAAATACAAGATAAAACCCAAAGAGAGGAGGATAAAATCAACACCTCTCAAAAGGCTAGTCATACAAATAGAAAAACAGAAACCTAGGGTGGCAAATACACAAGCCAAAAACTAATCCCTAAGTAAAATGCATAATACAAATAAACACAAATGATCAGCGCTAAATATATGAAAACAAAGCGAAACATATCTAAACAGTAGTGATCCAGCTCAGAAGTAGGTGCAAAAGACCATCGATGATACCCATCTCTGAGCCGTCTGTCGATGTAATGCCAATCTGAAAAGTACATCCTAATCCAAGAACGGGCAGCTATACACGATCTGGCCGTCAAAATAATATGCAGCTGGAAAGATACTGTGCAAAAATGGTCGAAACACAAAAGGAGGACCGTAATCCAGCTCAAGTCAGAGAATCTCAAAGACCCAAGGAGAGGGGGACAACTGACGGAGCTCATAAAATCAGAAATCCAAGCATGACTGTAACTCTGAAATAAGAGGCAACCAATAGTGAACGTCCAGAGCCACCAATGCACGGAGCAGAAGTAGAAACCATATAACTCCCGAGATGAATGAGGCTCCGGGCTAAAGAGACCACCGAAATATATCATCCAGAGCCACCATAACAATCGACAAGAGAGCATAAAAGTAAGAAAGCGGCGGTCAAGTAGAAGTCTGCAGTGAGCGCCAGCCGAATAACAGGAATGGTCCAAAGAAAAGCACCGACGGAGAAAGTGCTGGGACCCACCCAAATCCAAAGGAACAAAACATGAAGAGTGCAAGTGTCTGGGCCAACTTGCACCGCTCAAATGTGATATAAAAAACAACCTCCAAGCACAAAAGACCTGCAAGAAAAAAATATACATATATATAGATAAAGAAAGAGAGCCAAAAGGAAGAAGGGGCTACAAATGGCTAAGAATATCTGGATCTGAGGTATGGAAGCCCTGAATGATCAGAACGGGCAAGGATGGAGATGTGTCTGGGTAAGGAAGGACCTAACTCTAAGGTAAACTGCCTAAGGTCATGAGCCCTAGCCGCCAAAGCATCCGCCACCGAATTACCCTCCCTGTATATGTGCGAGATATGAACCATACGCCCCCTCAAGAGAACCAAAATCCTAGACATAATGTGATCCAACCCCCAACAACACTGACGAGATCGGAGGATCTGAATAGAAATCTGGGAATCAACCTCAATCCAAAGAGGGAAAAGAGAAAGATCAGAACAAAGGATAAGACCCCTCCAGACCGCCCAGAGTTCCGCCCGGATAGTAGACCCAGCTCCAATGAACTCACTGAACGAAAGCAAGACCCGCCCAGAATGATCACGAACGACGCCACCAACCGAAGAATCCCCAGGATTCCCTCTCGAACTCCCATCCACATTAAGCTTAAAACAACCGAACGGCGGCCGAAGCCAACGAACAATCGCCGTCCGATGATATCTGTGAAAGCAAACCGAAATCCCTAGCGAACGCGCCACCTGGAAATAACCCACCCAATGCTTGGGTTTGACAGTACGCGCAGAATGGGCGAGGCGCAGGTAAGACAAGATCTGGAACTTCACCGTCTCTCCAGAAATGGAGAGCAAGCGGTGCTTCGCATCATTCCGAGCCGTCCAGAGAAACCACAAAATAATGAAAGGGAGAAACTCCCTCACATGGCCCCCTGGAGCCCAGACCAGATCCCTCTTCCACGCACTAAGGAATAACCTGAAATCCTCAGTGTCAGGGATACGAACCCCAAAGACAGCACCAAAAAAATGCCAAACAGGGCGAGCCACCGGGCTGCGAATAAACACATGCGTGAATGTCTCAGACATATCACAACACTGACAACGAGACGCTAACGCAAAGCCACGGCGCTGAAGCACCTCATCAACTGGGAGCCACTGATGCCAAAATCTCCAAAGAAAGAATGACATCGTAGGCCTCAACCAGCTACCCCAACAGGGGCGATTAATGCCAGAGATCGGGGCGCGCAAACGGATCAACTCCCAAGCGGACTTCACAGAAAAAGCACCATCGGAGCTATGAATCCAACGAGCCGAATCCAACTCTCCCAAGAGAATCGGGACCAACACAATCTGCTCCGCAAAAGAAGGAGCAACTACTGAACAAAGGAGGTCAAAATCCCAGGTTCCCTCCGAAAGAAAATGGGAAACCCTGGCACCACGATCTCCACAGACCTCAGTCTGACTGGACAGGGGAACATCCCTGAACCAACAATCATCCCAAAATGAAAGATCTCCATGGCCGACACGCCAGCGAATACCACTCTCCGCACGAGGCCTGATCTGGAGCAAACGCCGCCAAGTGGGAGAGATAAAACCACGAGAAGAGACACAAGCTGGGTGCGCCAAGAGGCAATATTTCCTCATCAAAAATTTGGCCCAGAGGGAAGATCCCTGCCTGAACCGGAACCACAGTTTTATGGAGAAGCTATCCACGAGATCTTTCAATCTGCGGAAGCCAAGACCCCCCTCTTCCACGGGGAGGCAAGCCCGAGACCAACGAGCCCAATGCCATTTCTTCTCCAAGGGCCTAGACCCCCAAAGAAAGGCATTAAAGGCTCTCTCAAGTTTCTCCATGACAGCCAACGGAGGCTGAACAACCTGAAACAAATATATGGGCATCGAGAGGAGCACGCTACGAATGAGGGTCATGCGGCTCCCCGGAGAAAGAGTACGAATCTCCCAACCCTCCAGCCGCCTCCTAACAGACTGTAAGAGGGGCTCAAAATGAGAACACGTCCTATTTCCACGAAATAAGGGAACTCCTAGGTACTTGATCGGCAGATGCCCCTCCGCATAGCCAGTGATACGCAAAAGTCTAGAGCGAAGGCGCTCAGAGCATCGCGGAGGAAGAATCAGGGAACTCTTGACAGCATTCACCAGCTGTCCCGAACAGTTCTCATAGTGATGCAGAAAATCTAAAAGACGCTGCATCCCACGAGACCCACCATTGGCAAAAATAATGATATCATCAGCATAGGCCAGATGGGAAATCAAAAGATCACAACTAGAACGGTACCTGAAAGCAGGATGACGCAAGTAGAGTCTGTCAAGGCCACGCGAAAGATACTCCGCCCCTAAGATGAAGAGAAGGGGGGACAATGGGTCTCCCTGCCTGAGGCCCCTGGTAGAACCGAAGAACCCCGAAAGAGAACCATTGATATTAACGGAGAAATGACAATGAGAAATACAGGCCGAGACCAACGCCACAACCTGCTCAGAGAAACCAAAATGGCGCAAAACAGCAAAAAGGAAAGGCCATTGGACCCGATCATAGGCCTTAGCCATATCCAACTTCAAAATAACATTACCACCACGAGTGGGAAGAGTGAGACTATGAGTGAGCTCCTGAGCAAGGAGGATGTTATCAGAAATCATCCGTCCCGGAACAAAACCACTCTGATTCAAAGAAATGAGTCTCTCCGCCACAGCCCGCAAACGAGAGTACAACAACTTAGAAATGATTTTGTTCGTGACATTACACAGGCTAATCGGACGGAAATCCGACCAAGCCCGAGCACCCTCGACTTTTGGGATCAAAGTAATCGTGGTGGCAGTAAAGCTCTGGGGCAGGGGAGAGCCTCGGAAAAAATCCAAAACCGCATCCAACACATCCTGATGAACGATCTCCCAGCAATGCTGGAAAAACGCCGAAGAGAAGCCATCAGGGCCTGCCACACTGTCAGGAGAAATGGAGAAAACAGTCGCACGCACCTCCTCAAGGGAGGGGGTAGCAGTAATCCCATAATTCTCCTCATCAGAAATCACCGAAGGAAACCCCGAAAAATCAGGACAATCAAGCACAAAGGGATCCCCAGTGAGTAAGTTCTGAAAAAATGAGGCACCCGACTGCTGAATCATCTCAGGAGACGTCAGGCAAACCCCATCATCCCATATGCGGAAAATCTTATTAGCCACACGCTTCTTCTTAACCATGTTATGAAAGAGTTTGGTGTTCCGCTCACCATCCTCTAGCCAGTTGCATGCAGCTTTTTGTTTCCAAAAATCCGCCTCCATGGCGGTGACACGGGCCAGATCCGCATTACGATCGGACAGGGCAGTCCAATTCGAATCAGAAGGATCGGCCTCACAAGCAAGCTCAGCGGAACGAACTGCGCTCTCAGCCTCGGTGATTTTATCAAAGATGTTACCAAAAACATCCCGATTCCACCACTTGAGGTGATTCTTAAGACGCTTCAACTTGACAAAAAGACGCGACATACCAATTAGACTGCAAGGCAAATTCCAATTGAGCCTGACAGTCTGCAAAAAACCATGATGCCGAAGCCACATACGCTGGAAGCGAAACGAGCTCGGCCCACGGGCAAAAACCGGAGCGGTAACCAAAAGCGGACAGTGGTCAGAAACAGTACGGGGGAGATGTTCAACTCGAATGGAGCTGAAATGATCACCCCAATCAACAGAAACCATAACCCTGTCCAACCGCTTCCAAACGGTCTTATTCGTCCAAGTGAACGAAGACCCCTCAAAACCAGCATCAATCAAACCAGAATCCATAATGAAAGTGTTGAACTCCTCCATGGGTAGCAACCTACCACCACGGGTGCCCAAACACTCAGACGCATCACGAACAACATTGAAATCCCCACCAACCAGCCAAGGACCCAGAACAGGCTTGACGTGAAGCAGGGAAGACCAGAGGTCCCGACGCTCAATATAATCACATCTGGCATAAACAAAAGAACAAAAAACAGATGTGGGTAAAAAAGGGGCAGAAACCTTAATGTGAAGGAACTGAGCATGATCAAGGACACACTCAGCCTGCACATCAGCAGCAAAAAACACCCAAATGTGACCAGAGAGATTCGAAATGACTCGAGAAAAACCAAGACGACGAGTCATGAATCTCTGATCTAAATCAATCATCGGCTCCAAAACAGTCAAAATCTTAATCTGTTTCTCCTTAACAAAAGCATGAAGCCTCTGTTGGGACTCCGAACCCCGGAGTCCCCGGATATTCCAGATTAGGAAATTCATGATGAACGGGCAGCAGAAATGCCCGATCGCTTCCTGAGCGACCCAGGGGGATCATCCCTCCCCCTCTTTTTCTTAACATCTGGCATATCTGAGTCCAGGACGCCGTCCTCAGACGCACGGCCATCACCCGGTTCAGAAAGTCTATCAAAAACCTGGTCAAGATCCTCAACAAACCTCTCACGGACAACCCTCTCAGAAATAGGAGAACCCTGTCTATCAACCAGCTGAGTAAACAAAGAAGACGCATCAGCAGGGGACGAAGGGCCAGAAGGGATCGAGTGACAACTATGATTCTCCAAACAAATCACGGGTTCAGAAAACACCGTGTCAATACCAGCATGCGGAGACCCCAAAACTTCCACACAATCAACAAAAGGAATAACATCCTCCTCCTCCAAATCTTTAGCCCCAGACTGGGCTGACACACCACCTAATGCCAACGGGGAAACAACAACGGTGGGTGAACTCAAACCAACAGTATCCATACCCTCGGATGGAGCATGCTCCAAAGGAGGACCCCCGGTGAAATCAACACCCACATCCCCAAAGCGGGGCCCAGACTCAGAAGTGGAACCAACTAACGCACTAGAATCAAAGAGCTGCGCCTCCTTCTGCAAAGGAGAAAGGACATCAAAAGCATTCGAAGTACTCTTCGGCTGTGAAGGAGCCTGCCTTGAAGGAGGAACACCAGCAGGTGGAACTCGACGCGCAGGCCGTCTCCTTCTACGACGCTTAGGGCCAACAAAAGTCTCAGCATTAGGGTCCTGATGACCCTGGACCTCATCAGAAATGACACCCTCCTGGGATGACGGACCCGAAGCAGCAGTCTGAGATGGAGGGACTGGACCAAATGACTTAGCCCGGATCGGCCGGGGATTCTTGCCATGAGAGTAACAAACACTCGTCGCATGTCCCAGCATTTTGCAATCAGTGCAATAAGCCGGGATCCTCTCATACACAACCTCAATCTCTTGAGTGTGATCACCCCAGCCCACCCAAATGTGCTTTACGGGAGGCTCCAACACATTAATTTCCACACACACGCGAGCATAGGCCCCACGAGACACCTCAGCAGTGTGGTCATCAACTTTGATAGGCTTTCCCAAGAGCTTGGCAATAGCACAAAGGCTTTTTTTCTCATATAAATGCAAAGGTAATTCCGGAAGTCGAGCCCAAACTGGCGCAACTGGCGACTCCGCCTGAAACTTGAATTCTGGTGTCCATTTAGAAAAACGGATACCAAGTGAGCCAACCATCATATTACCACGCGCCCAAAGCCGTGCGTAATCCTCTTCACAAGAAAGAGTAATGACCATGAAACCCCGGGGTAAAAATTTCAAATTGAACGGTCTGACCAAACCCACTTTGCCAAAGGCAACAGAAATCATCGAATTGGGCACCACAGACCGATTCCCAGAAATTTTACCCACCAAAGCAAATTTAAATGGCTCAATAAGGGATGAAATTACCTTATCCGGGAATAAAATACCCGGTTTCCCATCCAAAAAAGAAGGCTCGAGAATCTCCTCCATCGAGTTGAGAACATCATCAAAGCTATTCTTCACCGTACGAGGAGACGGGGGAGCCAAAACGTCCTTAAAAGACACATGAGGAGAAACAACTTTCGAACTTACATTGACCGCAGAAGCACCAGATGTGACTGCCGAGTTGACCCACGACACTTGACTAAGAGACTCAACCGAGTTGACTCGGCCCTGACCCACCGGACCACCACCGAGGACCGGCGACGTAGCAGCGAACATGAAACCGGTGTCGGAACCAGCAGAACCGGGCGGCGGAGGGGTGAACTCGGTAAACACAGTAGTCGGAAACGGTGAAGAAATCGGAAATTGGGCGTTTCCGATTGCCGGACTGAAACCAGAAATTGAAGATACCGGGATATTGCCCATGACAGGGGGAGTAAACGCCATGGAGGAATTGAGAAATGGAGGTGCGACGCCGGAGGAATTGAGCAAGGAAGCCGTCGCGATCGGTGAACAGTGACTGAAAATCGTAGATCTGAAATTGCCGTCGCATACGAACGGCGTTGGGGCTGATACCAGAGGCAAACTGATCGTCTGGGTGAGGGGATTCAAGATCGGGGTTCCATTAGCAACGAGGTTGCCGGAGATGGCCGGAATTTGGAGAAAACCAGACGGCGCAGACGTGAACAGTGGCGCCGAGGACAAAAACGAAGAACACGGCGGCTGAGGTGAATAATCCGGTCGCGCATGGGTATCACTGGAAAGCTGACTAAAAACCGATACAGGAGAAGTACCTCCGGTGCCGGGAAGAGCAGCGGCCGCCGGCGACGAAGAAGAAGTAAAAACAGGCGAAATTTCGAACTGAAAATCGGGGACGTTGCCGGAATCCAATCGGTCTGAGATTTTGGTATGTTGATCGGCGAGGGGAGGCGGTTCTAATGGGGGTGGTCGCCGGCCGGGATCCGGCGGCGGTGACATGGCGGCGGTAATGACGTGAATAGTGCCAAATAGGGGTAATTTTGGAATTTTTTTTTTTTTTTTTTCTTGAGAGCGGTTTAGGGTTTAGGGTTTAGGGTTTAGGGTTTAGGGTTTAGGGTTTTGGGTTTTGGGTTTAGGGTTTAGGGTTTAGGGTTTAGGGTTTAGGGTTTTTTTTTTTTTTTTTTTTTTTTTTTTTTTTTTGGAATAAACACCGCCGGAAGCGGGGGGGTTAGGCAGACCCCTACCTGTATATATCATCAAACATAAAATACAAGATAAAACCTAAAGAGAGGAGGATAAAATCAACACCTCTCAAAAGGCTAGTCATACAAATAGAAAAAACAGAAACCTAGGGTGGCAAATACACAAGCCAAAAACTAATCCCTAAGTAAAATGCATAATACAAATAAACACAAGTGATCAGCGCTAAATACATGAAAACAAATCGAAACATATCTAAACAGTAGTGATCCAGCTCAGAAGTAAGTGCAAAAGACCATCTATGGTACCCATCTCTGAGCCGTCTGTCGATGTAATGCCAATCTGAAAAGTACATCCTAATCCAAGAACAGGCAGCTGCATAGGATCCCGCAATCAAAAAAATAAACAGCTGGAAAGTCACATCATGAGTCACGTGAATGAATGGAACTCTAAGCCAGATAAGCCACTGAGAGAAAATATCCTGAAACTCCATATCACTCGGCAAAAACATAAGAATAGAAGTCGGCGGACAAGGAGAAGCCTGCAGAGAACGCCCGCCAGATAACAAGGGTAGTCCATAGAAAAGCACCAACGAGGCAAGTGCTGGGACCCACCCCAACCCTATGGAGCAAAGCAAGGAGGGTGCAAGTGTCTGGACCCACTCACACAAGACTAGCAAAACGGGGAAATAAAGAAACCCCCGAAATAACAGTACCTGCAAAGAAAAAATATACATATACATATATAGAAAGACATAAGAAATGGATCCAAGTGAAGGGAAGGGCTGCAAACAGCTAAGAAGATCTATATCTCAGGTAGGGAAGCCCGGATGTATCCGAGCGAGCAAGTGTGGAAATGTGCCTAGGGAGGGAAGGACCTAACTCTAAGGTAAAGTGCCTAAGGGTATGGGCCCTCGCCGCCAACGCATCTGCCACCGAATTACCCTCCCGGAATATATGCGAAATATGAACCGACCGCCCCCTCAAAAGGACTAGAATCCTGGATACAATGTGATCAAGATCCCAGCAACATCGACGGGAACGAATGAGCTGAATAGAAGTCAGAGAATCAAGCTCAATCCAAAGAGGGAAAAAAGAATGATCGGAACAAAGGAGAAGACCCCTCCAAACCGCCCAAAGCTCAGCCCGGAGAGAAGACCCAGCTCCAATGAACTCGCTGAATGAGAGCACAGCCCTCCCGGAATCATCCCGAACAACGCCACCAGCAGCAGAGTCCCCTGATAAACCACGCGAGCTCCCATCCACATTAAGCTTGAAGCACCCGGACGGCGGTCGCAGCCAGCGAACAATCGCCGTCCTATGTAATATGTGGAGAGCAACCGAAATACCCATCGATCTCGCCACATGAAACACACCCAGCCAATGTCTGGGCTTGACAATACGCGCAGAGTGGGCGAGGCGAAGGTAAGACAAAATCTGGTACTTCACCGTCTCCCCAGAGATGGGAAGATGACGGTGCTTAGCATCGTTCCGCGCAGTCCAGAGGAACCACAGAACGATGCAGGGGAGAAACTCCCGCACATGGCCCCCCTGGGACCAGACCAAGCCTCTTTTCCACGCACTGAGGAACAAACTGAAATCCTCAGTGTCGGGAATACGGACCCGAAAAACAGCGCCAAAGAAACGCCAAACAGACCGAGCAACCGGGCTGCGAAGGAATATGTGTGTGAATGTCTCGTACATATCACAACACTGACATCTCGAAGCTAACGCAAAACCCCGGCGCTGGAGTACCTCATCAACTGGGAGCCATTGATGCCAGAATCTCCAGAGAAAGAACGACATGGTAGGCCTCAACCAGCTCCCCCAACACGGGCGGAAGATATCAGAAGACGGAGCACGCTGACGGATCAGCTCCCAAGCAGATCTCGCAGAAAAAGCACCATCAGAGCTATGGATCCAGCGTGCCAGATCGGGCTCTCCCGAAAGAACAGGAATCAAAACGATCTCCTCGGCTACCGAAGGAGCAACTACCGCACACAGGCGATCAAAATCCCAGGACCCCTCAGACAAAAACTGAGATAACCGGACATCACGGCCCCCGCGGACCACACACCGGGAGGACAAGGGAGCATCCCCGAGCCAAGTGTCATCCCAAAAGGAAACATCTCCAAGACCAACGCGCCAGCGAATGCCAGGCTCCGCACGAGGGCGGATCCTAAGGAGACGACGCCAAATGGGGGATATAGAACCACGGGCGGGGACACAGGCAGGAGCATCCAGCCGACAATATTTCCGGAAAAGGAATCTCGCCCAAAGAGAGGAGCCCTGTCGAAATCGGAACCACAATTTTATAGAAAAACATTCCACGAGATCTTTCAATCTGCGGAATCCAAGGCCCCCCTCAAGCACGGGGAGGCAAGCCCGGGACCACCGGGCCCAGTGCCACTTCCTTTCCAAGGGTCTCGACCCCCAGAGGAAGGCATTAAAGGCCCGCTCAAGCTTCTCCATGACAGCCAGGGGTGGCTGAACCACCTGAAACAGATAAATCGGCATGGAGAGGAGCACGCTACGTATCAGGGTCATGCGGCTACCCGGGGAGAGGGTCCGAATCTCCCAACCCTCTAACTTCCTACGAACAGACTGTAGGAGGGGCTCAAAAAGGGAGCATGTGCGGTTACCCCGATAAAGGGGAACTCCGAGGTACTTGAGGGGCAGATGACCCTCGGCGAACCCAGTGATGCGCAAAAGCTGGGAGCGGAGGCGCCCAGAGCACCTCGGAGGCAAAATCAAAGAACTCTTGGCAGCATTCACACGCTGCCCCGAACAGTTCTCGTAGTGATGCAGAAAATCGACAAGGCGCTGCATACCACGAGACCCACCACTGGCGAAAATAATGACATCATCAGCGTAAGCCAGGTGGGAAATCAAAATATCACAATCAGAACGATACCTCAGCGCAGGATGCTGCAGGTAGAGGCGGTCAAGGCCACGAGAAAGATACTCCGCCCCCAAAATGAATAGAAGGGGAGACAATGGATCGCCCTGCCGGAGGCCTCTGGTGGAACCAAAAAACCCCGATAGAGAACCATTGATGTTCACGGAGAAATGACAATGGGAAATACAGGCCGAGACCAAAGCCACAACACGCTCGGAAAAACCAAAATGTCTCAAAACATCAAAAAGGAAAGGCCACTGGACCCTATCATAGGCCTTGGCCATATCCAACTTCAAGATGACATTACCACCACGAGTGGGGAGAGTAATGCTGTGAGTGAGCTCCTGGGCAAGAAGAATATTATCAGAGATCATCCGACCCGGAACGAAGCCACTCTGATTCGGGGAAACAAGTCTCTCCACCACATCCCTCAACCGAGAGTACAACAGCTTCGAGATGATTTTGTTCGTGACATTGCACAGACTGATCGGACGGAAGTCCGACCAGGCGCGTGCACCCTCGACTTTGGGAATTAGAGTGATCGTGGTGGCGGTAAAACCCTGAGGCATAAGAGATCCCTGAAAAAAATCAAGAACAGCACCAAAAACATCCGAATGGACAATCTCCCAGCAATGCTGAAAGAACGCCGAAGAAAATCCATCAGGGCCAGCAACGCTATCAGGGTGAATGGAGAAGACGGTCGCGCGGACCTCCTCCAAAGAGGGAATCGCAGCAAAACCATCATTCTCCACGTCAGAGATAACCGAGGGAAAACCCGAAAAATCAGGGCAATCGAGCGCAGAGGGCTCCCCGGTAAGAAGATCCTGGAAAAACAAGGCTCCTGACTGCTGAATCAAATCCTGAGACGTCAGGCAGACCCCATTCTCCCATATGCGGAAAATTTTATTCGCAACGCGCTTTTTCCTCACCATATTATGGAAGAGTCTGGTGTTCCGCTCACCATCCTCAAGCCAATGGCAAGCCGCTTTCTGTTTCCAAAAATCCGCCTCCATGGCGGTGATACGGGCCAGATCCTCATTGCGATCGGACAACGAAGTCCAATTCACGTCAGAAGGGTCGGCCTCACACACAGCCTCGGCTGAACGAACAGCCCTCTCGGCCTCAGTGAGTCTATCAAAGATGTTACCAAAAACATCCCGATTCCACCACCGGAGGTGATGCTTGAGACGCTTCATCTTGGCAAAAAGCCGAGGCATGCCGCTCAGACTGCAAGGCAGATTCCAATTAAGCCGCACAGTCTGCAAAAAACCATGGTGCCTAACCCACATACGCTGGAAGCGAAACGAGCTCGGCCCACGGGCAAAAACAGGAGCGGTAACCAAAAGCGGACAGTGATCCGAGACAGTACGAGCGAGATGTTCAACCCGAATCGAGCTGAAATGATCTCCCCAATCAACAGAAACCAAGACCCTGTCCAACCGCTTCCAAATGGTCCTATTCGTCCAAGTGAACGAAGACCCCTCAAAACCAGCATCGATCAGGCCAGAATCAAGAATAAAAGTGTTGAACTCCTCCATGGGCAGCAACCTACCACCACGGGAGCCCAAGCACTCAGACGCATCCCTGACGACATTAAAATCGCCCCCAACCAGCCAGGGACCCAAAACAGGCTTAACCAAAAGCAAAGAAGCCCAAAGATCCCTACGCTGAACATAATCACATCTAGCATAAACAAAAGAACAAAATATCTCTGTCGGCAAGAAAGAGGCAGAGACTCTGATGTGAAGGAACTGAGCATGATCAAAAATACACTCCGCCCTCACATCAGCAGCAAAAAAAACCCAGATATGACCGGAGAGATTAGAGATGACTCCAGAAAACCCCAAACGGCGAGTCATGTATCTCGGATCCAGATCAATCATGGGCTCCAAAACAGCCAAAACCTTAATCTGTTTCTCCTTCACAAAGGCATGAAGCCTCTGCTGGGACTCCGAACCTCGAAGCCCCCGGATATTCCAGATTAAGCAATTCATGGGGAACGGGTGGAAGAAGGATCCGATCGCTTTTTACGCGATCGCCGACCATCATCCTGTGGTCTTTTTCTGGGATTGGACATGTCAGTGTCCAGAATACTACACTCAGACCCACAGCTAACCCCAGACACAGAATGTCGATCAAAATCCTGATCAGGATCATCAGCCGACATGTAACTGGGAATCATCTCAAGAATAGGGGGTCCCTGTCGAGCAATCAACTCGTCCAGCATAGAAGTGGCATCAGCAGGTGATGCAGGAAAAGATGGGACCGAGTGACTGCTATGATTTTCAATACATACCTCCGTGGAGGCAAACACAGGCACCACGTCCGGGCGTGGAGATCCAAGGTCATCCACGCAGTCCACAAAAGGAACACTCTCATCGTCCGCAGCCACCGTGACCACAGGGCGGTCAGAAATAGGGGCCTCCTGATGAGTACTCAAAACGACAGAGGGATCAGGAACACCTAATCCAAGCTCCGCAGAGCCTACCTCTGTCTCCTGCAAATGGGAAAGAACTCCAAAAGAGTTCGAAGCAAGAGGATCATCCCTCGGGAGAGCCTGACGAACAGGCCTCCGCCTCTGTCTACGTCGGGGACCATGGCCATTGACATGAAGCTGGGGCTGTGGTCCCGAGACAATGACAGGAACAGCACCCTGAGGAGGTGCCGGAGCAGGAGGTGCCTCCGGCTGAGGCGACCCTCGATCAGCAGGCTTAGATCGAGCAGGTTTTGGATTTTTCCCATGGGAATAGCAAACACTGGTCGAATGACCCAACATCTTGCAATCCAAGCAATACCCAGGGATTTTTTCAAAAACAACATCAATCTCCTGGGTATGATCACCCCAGCCCACCCAAATTTGCTTAACGGGTGGTTCCAACACATTCAACTCCACACAGACTCGAGCAAAAGCACTCCGAGAGGAGTCAGCAGTAAAGTCATCCATCTTCACCGGGTTGCCCAAAATCTTGGCAAGGGCAAAAAGACTTTTCTTGTTAAACAGGTGAATGGGCAAACCCTGGAAACGCACCCAAACAGGGGCGATGGGAGATTCTTCCTGAAGATTGAATTCCGGGGTCCATTTGGAGAAACGGATCCCGAGAGGGCCCACCATCATCTGCCCACGCGTCCAAAAGAACGCATAATCCTCTTCACAATGAAGTGAAAGGATCAGAAAACCCCGAGGCAAGAACCTCAAATCAAAAGATCGTTTCAATCCCAAACGAGCAAAAGCCGTAGAAATTCCCGAGTTTGGGACTAAGGATCTATTACCAGAAATCTTCCCAACTAAAGAAAACTTAAAAGGCTCGGTCAGGGAAGACATTACCTCATCCGGGAAAAAAATACCCGGTTTCCCATCCTTAAGAGTCGGTGTGGGCATATCTTCCATAGCATCCACGACATCTCCAAAGCCATTCTTCCCCGAACGAGAGGAAGTAGGAGCCAGGGCATCCCTGAATGACACCGGAAACGTCTTAGTCGCCAGAGAATCAGAGTTAGAAGCCAAACCCGAGTTATTGACTGCCGAGTGAACACGGTCAACGCGCTGAGTTGACCCGACCGAGTTGACCACCGAGTTGACCACCGGAGATTTACCCAAGATCGGCGACGGCGAGGAGATCACGGAACCGGTCTTCAATCCATTAGAACCGGGCATAAGAGGGGTCGATTGAACCAAAGAAGGTGATGAAATTCGAAATTGCCCTTGAAATTGGGGGTTTCCGACCGGTGGCCGGAAACCGGAAATTGAATGAGGCAAAATCCTACCCATGAGTGGACGATCATGCTGTGAAGAGGGATTGAAAAAACTCGCCGTGACGGCGCCGGAATTTGATGAAGAATGTGACGTGAACGGCGCGACAGAACCACCAACCGTAGATCTGAAATTGACGGCGGAGGAGAACACCATTGGGCCCGATTCCGGTGGCAATAGCTTCGTCTCAGAGTGGGCATTCCAGATCGGGAGCCCTTTTTCACAAAGGTTGCCGGAATCAGCCGGAATCGGAGAAAAACCACTCGCCTGTGCAGTGAACAGTAACGGCGAGGATTCAATCGGAAAATGAGACGGAACGGCATGGTTATCAGTTCGCGCGGGTATGGGAAACTGACGGGGAGGTTGAGGCGAGTCTAATGGATGGTCGCCGGCACCAAGAGGAGCGACGGTGACCGGCGGCGAAGGTGGGGAAGAAACGGCCGAGATTTCAGTCGGGAAAATGGAGGGGCAATCGGGCATGGAATGGTCTGAATTTTTGGTATGTTGGTCGCCGTGATGAGGCGGTTCAGATGGGGTGGTTGGCCGGCCGGGATCCGGCGGCGGCGGCATGGCGGTGGCTAGGGCGTGAATAGTGACTGTTTAGTGTGTTGTTTCGCACCTTCACTGTGTGTTTTTTTCAGAGAAAATTTTTTGGGGGCGAATGGGTCGGTTTGGTTTAGGGTTTAGGGTTTAGGGTTTAGGGTTTAGGGTTTAGGGTTTTTTTTTTTTTTTTTTTTTTTTTTTTTTTTTTTTTAGTAAAACACCGCCGAGAGCGGGGGGGTTAGGCGGACCCCTACCTGTATATATAAACACAAAAGAAATACAAGATAAGGCCTAAAGAGAGGGGATGTATACCAAGACCTCTCTAAAAGCGAGTTTGACAACACATAAAACATAAAGACATAAAACCTAGGGTGGCAAATACACGTGCCAAAATCTAATCCCTAGGAAAAGCGCATAATAAAAATGAACATATAAGAGCAGCGCTAAATACATCAAAACAAATCGAAACATGTCTAAACTGTAAAGATCCGACTCAGATGTAGGTGCAAAAGACAACCAATTGTACCCATCTCTGAGCCGTCTGTCGCTGTAAGTCCAACATGAAAATGACGTCCTAGTCCGAGATCGGTCGCAATCCAGCTGAAGTAAGAGAAACTTCAAATCCCCAGAAGAAGGTGAAAACGTATGGAGCTCATAACGTCATAAATCCAAGCGTGACTGGAACGTTGATATAAGAGGTAGCCAAGAGATAACATGGAGAGCCACCAATGCACGTAGCAAAAGCAGAGAACATATAAATCCCGACATGAATGGAGCTCTGGGCCAGAGAAACCACTGAGAGAGATCATCCAAAGCCACCATAAAACCCGGCAAGAGAACACAAAATATAGAAAGCGGCGGCCAAGGAGAAGCCTGCAGAGAGCGACCGCCAGAGAACAGGGTGGTCCAAATAAAAGCACCAATGGAGAAGGTGCGAGAGTCCACCCAGATCCAAAGAAACAAAGCACTCCAAAGAGACAGTACCTGCAAAGGAAAAAATACATATAGATATATATAAATATATATATATATATAGAAATAGATCCAAATAAAGGAAGGGGCTGCAAATAGCTAAGAACATCTGTATCTAAGGTAGGGAAGCCCGGAGATATCCGAGCGGGTCAGTATGGATATGTGTCTGGGTAGTGAAGGACCTAACTCTAAGGTATAAACCCTAATGGTATGAGCCCTCGCCGCCAACGCATCCGCCACCGAATTTCCCTCCCGAAAAATATGTGAAAAATGAACCGCCCGCCCCCTCAAAAGAAACAGAATCCGAGTGACTGTATGATGAAGGTCCCAATGACACCGACGAGAACGCAGGATCTGAAGAGAAATCTGAGAATCGGTCTCAACCCAAAGGGGAAAAAGACCGAGATCGGAACAGATAAGAAGGCCCCTCCAAACCGCCCAAAGCTCCGCCCGGACATTGGTCCCGACTCCGATAAACTCGCTGAAGGAGAGCACCACCCTGCCAGAAGAATCACGCACAACACCACCGACAGACGACTCCCCAGGATTGCCCCTCGAACTCCCATCAACATTCAGCTTAAAGCACCCAGGTGGTGGACAGAGCCACCGGACAATCGCTAACCTATGGGTCCGCTGAAAGGCAACAAAAATTCCCAGCGATCTCGCCGCCTCAAAGGCACCAAGCCAGTGCTTGGGCTTAACAATGAAAGCAGCATGGGCAAGACGCAGATAAGACAAAATCTGAGACTTCACAGTCTCCCCAGAAATACGCAACTGACGGTGCTTCGCATCATTACGAGCCATCCAGAGAAACCACAAAACAATGAAGGGCAGAAACTCCTTGACGTGGCCCCCAGGTGCCCAATGAAGATTTCTCTTCCAAGCGCTAAGGAACAACCTGAGATCCCCTGTGCAGGGGATCCGGACACGAAATATGGCCCCAAAGAAATGCCAGACATAACGGGCTATCGGGCCATCAATGAAGACATGTGTAAATGTCTCCGACATATCACAACACTGGCATCGAGAAGCCAACTCAAAGCCACGACGTTGGAGCATATCATCCAACGGGAGCCACTGATGCCAAAATCTCCAAAGAAAAAAAGACATCGTGGGCCTCAACCAACGGCCCCAACAAGGAGTCAAGATATCAGAAACAGGGTCTCTCAATCGGACAAGCTCCCAAGCAGACCTAATCGAAAAAGCACCGTCAGAACTGTGAATCCAAAGCGCCAAATCAGGCTCGCCAAAGGCAATCGGGGTCAAAGTAATCGCCTCAGCAACAGAAGGGGCCACCACAGCACAAAGAAGATCGAAATCCCAAGCCCCCTCAGACAAAAAGTGAAAAACCCGAACATCACGGCCCCCACGGACCTCACACTGGCTGGACAGAGCAGTATCCCCAAACCATATGTCATCCCAAAAGGACACGTCTCCAAGGCCAATGCGCCAGCGAATGCCGGGCTCGGCGCGAGGTCTGATCCGTAGGAGACGACGCCAGGTGGGGGATATTAAACCACGAGGGAGAACAGAGGCAGGAGCATCCATCTGGCAATACTTCCGTAAAAGGAATCTCGCCCAGAGAGAGGAGCCCTGCCGAAACCGGAACCACAACTTAATAGAAAAGCTATCCACCAGATCTTTCAATCTGCGGAAGCCAAGACCACCCTCCATCACTGGGAGACAGGCTCGAGACCACTTGGCCCAGTGCCATTTCTTCTCCAGTGTCCGCGACCCCCAGAGAAAAGCGTTGAAAACCAGCTCAAGCTTCTCCATGACAGCAAGCGGTGGCTGTACCACCTGAAACAGATAAATCGGCATGGAGAGGAGCACACTGCGGATAAGGGTTATGCGGCTACCCGGAGAGAGCGTCCGGATCTCCCAACCCTCTAACTTCCTACGAACAGATTGTAGGAGGTGCTCAAAAAGGGAACATACTCGGTTACCCCTAAACAAGGGGACTCCGAGGTACTTGAGGGGCAAATGACCCTCCGCAAACCTGGTGATGCGCAAAATCCGAGAGCGAAGTCGCTCAGAGCACCTCGGAGGCAAGATAACAGAACTTTTGACAGCGTTCACCAGCTGACCCGAACAATTCTCATAATGATGCAGTAAACCCATAAGGCGCCGCAAACTACGAGACCCACCATTGGCGAAAATAATGACATCATCAGCATAAGCCAGATGGGAAATCAGGATATCACAA
Organism: Primulina tabacum; assembly: GCF_025594145.1. Classification (NCBI taxonomy): domain Eukaryota; kingdom Viridiplantae; phylum Streptophyta; class Magnoliopsida; order Lamiales; family Gesneriaceae; genus Primulina; species Primulina tabacum. Next base: position 145,923 of record NC_134554.1, on the reverse strand, counting down.
CCAGAGCGGTACCTGAGCTCAGGATGCTGCAGGTAGAGGCGGTCAAGGCCGCGCGATAGGTACTCCGCCCCCAAAATGAAAAGCATGGGGGACAAGGGATCGCCCTGTCTGAGGCCTCTAGTGGAACCAAAGAACCCCGAGAGAGAGCCATTGATGTTCACGGAGAAATGACAATGAGATATGCAAGCCGAGACCATCTCCACAACCCGCTCCGAGAAACCAAAGTGTCTCAAAACCTCGAAGAGGAAAGGCCACTGGACCCTGTCATAGGCCTTGGCCATATCCAACTTCAGGATAACATTACCGCCACGAGTGGGGAGAGTGAGACTGTGAGTGAGCTCCTGGGCTAGGAGAATATTATCGGAGATCATCCGACCCGGAACAAAGCCACTCTGATTCGGTGAAATAAGTCTCTCCGCCACAACCCTCAGCCGAGAGTACAACAGCTTAGAGATGATCTTATTAGTGACATTGCACAGACTAATCGGACGGAAGTCCGACCAAGCATGAGCACCCGCGACTTTGGGGATCAGAGTGATTGTGGTGGCGGTAAAACCCTGGGGGAGGGGAGAACCCCTGAAAAAATCCAGGACAGCATCAAAAACATCCTGATGAACAATCTCCCAACAATGCTGAAAGAACGCCGAGGAGAAGCCATCAGGCCCAGCCACACTATCAGGATGTATGGAGAAGACGGTCGCACGAACCTCCTCCAAAGAAGGGGTCGCAACAATACCCTCATTCTCCACAGCAGAGATAACGGAGGGGAAGCCCGAAAAATCAGGACTCGCAAGCGCAGAGGGGTCACCAGTAAGCAAATGCTGGAAAAACGAGGCTCCCGACTGCTGAATCAACTCAGGAGACGTCAGGCATACCCCATTATCCCAGATGCGGAAAATCTTATTCGCCACCCTTTTCTTCTTCACCATGTTGTGAAAGAGTTTGGTGTTCCTCTCACCATCCTCTAACCAGTGGCAAGCAGCTTTCTGTCTCCAAAAATCCGCCTCCATGGCGGTGACACGGGCCAGATCCTCATTGCGATCAGACAGAGAAGTCCAATTCAACTCAGAAGGATCAGCCTCACAGACAACCTCAGCGGACCGAACAGCCCTCTCAGCCTCAATGATTTTATCGAAAAGGTTCCCAAAAACATCCTGATTCCACCACTTGAGGTGATGTTTGAGGCGCTTAAGCTTAGCAAAAAGGCGAGGCATACCACTCAAACTACAAGGCAGAAACCAATTAAGCCGAACAGTCTGCAAAAAACCATGATGCCGAAGCCACATACGCTGGAAGCGAAACGAGCTCGGCCCACGGGCAAAAACCGGAGCGGTGACCAAAAGCGGACAGTGGTCAGAGAAAGTACGGGGAAGATGTTCAACACGAATGGAGCTGAAATGATCACCCCAATCAACGGAGACCATAACCCTGTCCAACCGCTTCCAAATGGTCTTATTCGTCCAGGTGAACGAAGAGCCCTCAAAACCGGCATCAACCAGACCAGAATCCAAAATGAAAGTATTGAACTCCTCCATGGGTAGAAGCCTACCACCACGGGTGCCCAAACACTCAGATGCATCTCTGACTACATTAAAATCACCCCCAACAAGCCAAGGACCCAGAGCAGGCTTGACCTGAAGAAGGGAAGACCAAAGATCTCTGCGCTCAACGTAGCCACAGCTGGCATAAACAAATGAACAAAACACCTCAGTCGGTAAAAAAGAGGCGGACACCTTGATGTGCAGGAACTGAGCATGATCGAAAACACACTCAGTCTGCACATCCGCGGATGAAAAAACCCAAATATTACCAGAAAGATTCGAAATGACTCTAGAAAAACCAAAACGGCGAGTCATGAATCTCTGGTCCAACATGATCATCGGCTCCAAAATGGCCAAAATCTTAATCTGATGCGCCTTCACATAAGCATGAAGCCGCTGTTGGGACTCCGAACTCCGAAGTCCCCGAACATTCCAAATGAGGGAATTCATGGAGATCGATGAGCAGAAGCACCCGGCCGCCGCTTAAACGAAACTCCCAACGCTTCCTTTTTCCTTTTATTCACGTTCGACATATCAGTATCCTGAGCACCAGAATCAGAATGTCGATCAAACCCCGTGTCGAGGTCATCAGCAGACATACGCTCGACAATCCGCTCACAAACAGGAGACCCCTGTTGAGCAACAAGTTCCTCAAGATGAGAGGAAACATCTGGAGAAGAAGGAATGGAAGGAATCGAATGGCAGCTGTGATTCTCCATGCACTGAACAGAAGTGCCAAAACCCCCCTCCTCAAACTGATGAACCAAAGACTGAACAGACACACAAGCCGTACCCGAAGGTAAGGCGTCAACAATGGGCAGACCCAAACTAATCGGGTCAACATCAACAACAGGGGCCTGATCCAAAGGAGCATCTCCAAGTAAACCATCACCCACAACCTCCAAGTGGGATCCAAGATCAGGATTAAGACCAACCAACTCAGTAGCGTCGCAACGCTGAGCCTCATCATGCCAGGGTGACAAAACCTCAAAGGCATTTGAGGAAGTAACTTGATGCGGAACATCAGGAACTGTAGGGGGGGCTCCAGCAGGATGACCCCTGTGCACAGGCCGCCTCCTCCGTCTACGTCTAGGGCCATCGCCATTTAAATGAAGCTGAGGCTGTGGTCCAGGATTAAAGACAGGAACAGCACCCTCTTGGGGTGTTTGTGCTTTGGGAGGAACTGGATCTTGAGATTTTTGAAAAACGGGTTTAGGCCTCGACGGCCTAGGATTCTTCCCGTGAGAATAACACACGGTAACTGAATGTCCCAGCATCTTGCAGTCAATGCAATATGCGGGGATCTTCTCATAAATGACATCAATAACCTGTGTGTGATCACCCCAACCAACCCAAACCTGCTGAATGGGAGGCTGTAAAACATCAATTTCCACACATACTCGGGCGAAAGCGCCTCGAGAGACATCAGCGGTGTGGTCGTCCATCTTAACAGGCTTACCCACAAGACTCGCAAGAGCAAAAAGAGTACGCTTGTTGAACAAATGCAAGGGTAAGCCCGGAAAACGGATCCAGACTGGCGCAATGGGGGATTCCTCATGCAGATTAAATTCGGGAGTCCACTTAGAAAAACGGATCCCAAGTGGTCCCACAAAAATGTTCCCCCTCGACCAAACGCGCGCGTAATCTTCTTCACATGAGAGAGAAATGACCAAAAAACCTCTGGGTAAAAATTTCAAGTCAAACGATCGCACTAGTCCCATTGTTTCGAAAGCCACAGAAATCGAAGAATTAGGGACTAAGGACCTGTTCCCCGAAATTTTACCGACTAGAGCATATTTAAAAGGTTCGATCAGTGAAGAAATAACCTCAACCGGGAATCGGATACCCGGCTTGCCATCCAGAATAGACGGCTCAGGCAGCTCCTCCATCGAATTACGCACATCCTCGAAACTTTTCTGCACGGTACGAGGAGACGGAGGTGCAAGAGCGTCACGAAAAGAAACAGTAGCCCGAACCTCAGCACGAAGGACGGGTTTGACCGCAGATGCAGAACCATTGACTGCCGAGTCAACTCGGTCAACACGACGGTTTGACTCGCCCGAGTTGACCCGCGAGTTACCGGCCGGAGTTGCAGCGATCGCCGGCGACGTCATGGGGAGTACAGAACCGGTATCCAAAGCACGAGAACCGGACGTCGGAGGGGCCGATTGGACACTAGAATTGGATGAAATCGATTGAAAATCGCCAATTTGGGCGTTTTTGATCGGAGATGAATTACCTGAAATTGAAGATAAAATTGGATTACCCATCGAAAGTGAAGTACACGGTTGAAAGGAATTCACCAACGGAGCGGCGATGACGCCGGAATTGAAGAAAAACCCCGTCGGCGTTAGGGTTTCAGTGGTGCGAGGTGTAGATCTGAAATTCCCGTCGGAATTGAACACCGATGATGACGGGCCTTGTAGAGTTGGAATCGACTGCTCATGGGGATTCCAGATCGGGGTCCCAATTGAACAGAGGTGACCGGAATCGGCCGGCATGGACAGAAACGTGGCTGGAGGCGTGATGAACAGTGCAGGCGGAAGTTCGGAGCTTAAATCGGCGGGGCAAATGGACACCGATTTACCTAATTTTTTGACACAAGGGTCGCTTGGAAGAGGCGAATCTAAAGGTACATAAACGGCGCCAATCGGAACGGTAGATGAAGTCGACGCGTTTATGGCCGGAAATTGCGGGATTTGTGTCGGCGATTTGGTGGGGCAAACGTGCTCTGATGACGATGATTTTTGGATATTATGTTCGTTGGGGTGTGGCGCGTCGGGTGGTGTGGTGAACCGGCCGGGAACCGGCGGCGGCGGCATGGCGGCGGTGAGAGCAAGTTTGGGCGATTTTTAGGGGTTTTTTTGGGTTTTTGGGGTTGAGAGCATTTTTCCGGTCTGGGTTTGGTTTGGTTTTTGGTTTAGGGTTTAGGGTTTAGGGTTTAGGGTTTAGGGTTTAGGGTTTTTTTTTTTTTTTTTTTTTTTTTTTTTTTTTTTTTTTAGTAAAACACCGCCGAAAGCGGGGGGGTTAGGGTTTAGGGTTTAGGGTTTAGGGTTTAGGGTTTAGGGTTTAGGGTTTTTTTTTTTTTTTTTTTTTTTTTTCCGGAAAACACCGCCGGATGCGGGGGGGTTAGGCAGACCCCTACCTGTATATATCCACAAAATAAACAGTAACAAAAAACAGAATACAGAAAAAAAAACCTAAAAGAGGAGGTGGATAAAACCATAACCTCCTCAAAAAGGCTAAAGCAGTAGAAACATAAATACAAAGCAACCTAGGGAAGGAATTACAAAAGCAAAACGAACCCTAGAAGACTACCAAATAAGCGGCAACAACTAATCAAAAAGGAGAAGCGCTATGAACCGCATGCTGAGGAAGACAAAATGATAATGGCGAGATGATCGCAGAGTCCATGCAAAAGCTCGCATCCCGGAGCTATCATCCTGGAGAGTCCAATAATGGCGATCACAGAGTAATATATAGATCGCAATCCCGCCAGAACAAAAAATATCTAGCATCTGAATCAAAAGAGCAGAGATCTCGATCCCATGAAGTAGGAGTCTGACGAACATGTCATAAGAAGCAGAGGATCCTTTAGAAAGCACCTCATGAATCCACCATGACATCCAGCAAACACCTCTACAATAACTGATACGGCGGCCAAGGAGAACCAGCAGTAAACGTCCTCCAGGAACCATGAATGTGCCAAAGGAAAGCACCAACAGAAATAGGGCAGAGACCCACTCAGAACAAACAAGAATACACACATCATGTGCAGGTGTCTGGACCCACTTGCACAGACCATACGGAAGTGAAAAACAACCTCCAAGTACACTAACCTGCAATAAAATATATAGATATATATATATATATATATATGTATATAGATATAAATAGATATAGAGCCAGAGACCATAAAGAAAGAGATCCAAAAAAGAAGAAGGGGCTGCAAATGGCTAAGAGGATCTGTTTCTGAGGTATGGAATCCCAGAATGATCAGATCTAGCAAGGGTGGAGATGTCTGGAGGTAGGGAAGGACCTAACTCTAAGGTGTACTGCCTAAAAGTATGAGCCCTCGCCGCCAATGCATCCGCCACAGAATTCCCTTCCCGGTAAATATGCGATAAATGAACAGATCGCCCCCTCATCAACAAAAGAATCCGTGTAACAAAATGTTCAAGATCCCAGCAGCACCGACGAGAACGAAGTAAAAGAATGGAAATCCAAGAGTCAGTCTCAATCCAAAGAGGGAAGAGATGAAGATCAGAAGAAATGAGAAGACCCCTCCAAATAGCCCATAATTCTGCCCGGACATTGGTCCCAACTCCAATGAACTCACTGAAAGAAAGCACCACATGCCCAGAAGAGTCACGAACAACCCCACCAACAGTAGAGTCCCCAGGACTACCTCTCGAACTCCCATCTACATTCAATTTAAAACACCCGAACGGCGGCCGCAACCAACGAACAATCGTCAGTTTACGAGCCCTACGCAACTGAACAAAAATCCCCATAGCCCTCGCAGCCTGCAAAACACCCCGCCAGTGCATGGGCTTAACAGTAGACGCAGCGTGAGCGAGGCGCAAATAAGACAAAATCTGAGACTTAACAGTCTCCGCGGAAATGTGCAAATGACGGTGTTTCGCATCGTTACGAGCCGTCCAGAGAAACCATAAAACAATGAAAGGCAAAAACTCCTTCACGTGGCCCCTATGAGTCCACCCCGGATGCCTCTTCCAAGCACTGAGGAAGAGTCTGAAATCACTGGTAAGGGGAATACGGACATGAAAAACAGCCCCAAAGTAATGCCATACAGACCTGGCAAGAGGGCTATCAATGAAAATGTGCGTGAATGTCTCAGGCATCTCACAACACTGACATTTAGACGCCAGCTCGAAACCACGACGCTGGAGCACATCGTCAACTGGAAGCCATTGATGCCAAAACCTCCAGAGGAAGAAAGACATAGTAGGCCTCAGCCAACTGCCCCAGCAAGGAGTGAAGATATCAGAAACTTGGTCTCTCAAGCGGACAAGCTCCCATGCGGATTTCAGCGAAAAAACACCATCAGAACTATGCACCCAAATAGCCGAATCGGGCTCCCCCGATGCAATAGGGATCAGAGTAATAGTCTCAGCAACAGAGGGTGGGACAACTGAGCAGAGAAGGTCAAAATCCCAAGCCCCATCTGAAAGAAAGTGAGAAACACGGACACCCCGATCCCCCCTAAGCAGGACCTGACTAGACAAGGGAACATCCCCACACCAGATGTCATCCCAAAAAGCAACATCTCCCACCCCAATTCTCCATCGAATGCCAGATTCAGCACGAGCCCTAATCTTAAGCAAACGACGCCAAGTGGGAGAAATGAACCCAGCAGATGAAACATAAGCTGGATGCACCAACTGGCAGTATTTTCTCATCATGAATTTGGCCCATAGGGATGAACCTTGACGAAAACGAAACCATAATTTAATGGAGAAGCTATCCACAATATCTTTGAGCCTGCGAAATCCAAGACCCCCTTCAGAGACAGGAAGACATGCACGAGACCACCTCGCCCAATGCCATTTCTTATCCAAGGATCTGGATCCCCACAGGAAACCATTGAAAACATTCTCAAGCCTCTCCATAACTGCCAGAGGTGGCTGGACTACCTGGAACATGTAAATGGGAACCGAAAGGAGGACACTCCTAAGGAGAGTCATACGGCTCCCCGGGGAAAGAGTTTTAAGCTCCCAACCCTCCAACTTCTTACTCACCATCTGCACAAGGGGATCAAAAAGAGAGCAAACTCTATTCCCACGAAACAAAGGAACTCCGAGGTATTTGATAGGAAAACAACCCTCCCCAAACCCAGTGATACGAAGGAGACGGGAACGAGTACGACCAGAACACCTCGGAGGCAAAATAATGACACTCTTAACAGCATTCACCAACTGCCCCGAGCAGTTTTCATAGTGATGCAAAAAATCCATGAGACTGTTCATCTCACGAGTCCCACCATTGGCAAAAATAATGATATCATCAGCATAGGCCAGGTGGGAAAGAAGGAAATCACAACCAGATCGGTACCTAATCGCAGGATACTGACGATAAAGACGATCAAGACCACGCGAAAGGTACTCTGCCCCCAAAATGAAAAGAAGTGGGGACAAAGGGTCGCCCTGCCGGAGACCCCTAGTGGATCCAAAGAATCCAGTGAGTGAACCATTGATATTAACTGAAAATTGGCAATGAGAAATGCAGGCAGATATCATCGACACTACCTGCTCTGAAAAGCCATAATGCCTCAAGACATCCAACAGAAAAGACCATTGGACCCTATCATAAGCTTTAGCCATATCCAGTTTCAAAATAACATTGCCACCACGGGTGGGGAGAGAAAGACTATGAGTGAGCTCTTGAGCAAGGAGGATATTATCCGAAATCACCCGCCCTGGAACAAAGCCACTCTGATTCCACGAAACCAGCCTCTCCGCCACCTCCTTCAGCCGAGAATATAAAAGTTTGGAAATTATCTTATTAGTCACATTACACAAGCTGATAGGACGAAAGTCCGACCAAGCCTGAGCTCCCATGACTTTGGGAATCAATGTGATCGTGGTGGCAGTAAACCCCTGTGGCAAGGGACTACCCCGAAAGAAATCCAGGACCGCATCAAAAACATCCTGATGGACAATCTCCCAGCAATGCTGAAAGAAGGCCGAAGAGAATCCATCAGGCCCCGCCACACTATCACGGTGAATGGAGAAAACAGTCGCCCGCACCTCCTCCAAAGAAGGAGGGGCAGCAATATTTGCGTTCTCCAAATCCGAGATCACCAAGGGGAAATCAGAAAAATCCGGGCAAGAAAGCACAAAAGGATCCCCAGTAAGCAGGTTTTGAAAAAAGGCGGCCCCAGACTGCTGAATAAGCTCAGGGGAAGTAATGCAAGAGCCATTATCCCAAATACGAAAGATTTTATTAGCCACCCTTTTTTTCTTGACCATATTGTGGAAGAGTTTGGTGTTCCTCTCACCATCCTCTAACCACCTACAAGCAGCTTTTTGCCGCCAAAAATCCGCCTCCATGGCGGTAACCCTAGCAAGATCTGCATTGCAATTGGACAAACTAGTCCAATGCAAATCCGAAGGAGCAGCCTCGCAATCTGCCTCAGCAATCCGGACAGCCTGCTCCGCCTCAGCAAGTTTGGCAAAAAGATCACCAAAAACACTCTTATTCCACCACTTCAGATGGCTTTTGAGGCGCTTCAACTTCACAAAAAGACGGGGCATACCGTTCAAATGACACGGTAAATTCCAATTAAGCCTCACCGTCTGCAAAAAACCATGGTGCCTGAGCCACATGCTCTGAAAGCGAAAAGAACTCGGCCCACTAGCAAAGACCGGGACTGACACAAAAAGAGGACAATGGTCAGAGACCGTACGAATGAGGTGCTCCACACGAATAGAATGAAAATGGTCACCCCAATCAACAGACACAAAAACCCGATCAAGACGCTTCCAAATGGTCTTGTTCGTCCACGTGAACGAAGACCCTTCAAAACCAGCATCTACTAACCCAGAATCCAAAATAAAGTGATTAAATTCTTCCATGGGAAGCAACCGCCCACCAGAAGAACCCAAACACTCCGACGAATTCCTGACTACATTAAAGTCGCCACCAACAAGCCAAGGACCCTGAGCAGGCTTAACCTGAAGCAAAGAATTCCAAAGCTGTCTGCGCTCAATGTAGTCACACTTAGCATAAACAAAGGAACAAAAGACAGTGGTCGGCAAAAAAGTAGCAGAAACCCGGAAGTGAAGGAATTGAGTGTGATCAAAAAGACACTCAACCGTGACATCCTCAGCAAAGAAAACCCAGATATGACCCGAGGAGTTCGATATAACTCGAGAAAAACCAAAACGACGAGTCATAAAACGAACATCCAGATCAATCATGGGTTCCAAAATAGCCAAGATCTTGACTCTCTTATCTTTAACGTGGGCATGTAGCCTTTGTTGAGACTCCGAGCTCCGGAGCCCCCTGACATTCCATATGAGAAAATTCATGGAGAATGGGCACCAGAACCGCCCTGTCGCTTTTTACGCGACCTATGAAAAGCATTCTCCTTCCTTTTCTTAATATCCCCCATATCAGCATCCAGAATACGACCTTCAGACCTACAGCCATCACCCGACTCAGAATGCCGATCGAATTCCTGATCAGTATCTCCAGCAGATTCCAGCCGGAAGACCAGCTCACTGACAGAAGGACCCTGCCTAGCAACCAATTCCTCTACCGTAGAGGAAGCATCATCAGGAGACAAAGGAACAGAGGGGATGGAATGACTACTGTGATTCAAAGTACAAGGCCCCAGAGAGCCAAACACAGGCAACTCACTAGTAGACGGGACCCCAATACCATCCACACAATCATCCAACTGTAACCCTCCATCAATAACCTCATCACTGAGGATCACACCCTCAACAAGAACAGACTCCAAAGGATCCTTTCCAGAAGACCCAACACCGGCATCCTCCAGATGACCACATGGAGGGTCCATATCAACACAATCTAATCCAACAGGATCAGGCTCCGCGTCCTGCCCATGCGAGAGCACCTCAAAAGGATTCAACTCAAGAGGATTCTTTCTTGGAAGAACCTGCCGAACTGGCCTCTTTCTCCCTCTACGTCTGGGACCCGTGCCAGTTTTCTGAAGCTGAGGCTGGGTCCCCAGATTAAAACCAGAATTAACACCCCCTGGAGGGGCAGACTCTGTAGATGGGGGAGACTGGCCAGAAGCACGGTCAGCAGGCTTAGGACGAACAGGTTTGGGATTTTTTCCATGGGAATAACAAACACTGGTCGAATGACCCAGCATTTTGCAATCCATGCAGTACCCGGGGATTCGCTCATAAATGACTTCAATTTCTTGAGCATGATCACCCCAACCCACCCAAATCTCTTTGACCGGCGGTTCGAGCACATTAATTTCAACACATACGCGAGCAAAAGCGCCTCGAGAAGAATCTGCAGTATGATCATCCATCTTCACCGGTTTCCCCACAATTTTGGCCAAAGCAAAGAGACTTTGCTTAGAAAACAAATGAAGGGGAAGACCCGGGAAGCGGATCCAAACTGGGGCAATGGGTGACTCCTCCTGAAGATTAAACTCTGGCGTCCACTTAGAGAAGCGGACCGACAGAGGTCCAACCTGCATAACCCCCTTGGTCCAAAAGAACGCATAGTCTTCTTCACAAGCAAGAGTGAGAACAAGAAAACCCCGAGGCATGAACTTTAAGTCAAAAGATCTAACTAGTCCCAATTTAGCAAAAGCCGCAGAAATACCAGAATTTGGAACTAGAGATCGATTCCCTGAAATTTTTCCAACCAAAGCAAATTTGAAAGGTTCTGCGAGGGTAGAAATAACCTCATCCGGGAAGAGAATACCCGGTTTTCCATTTCGAAGAGTCGGCACAGGCATGTCATTCATAGAGTTGTGCAACTCATCAAAGCTTTTTTTGGCCGTCCGAGGGGATGGTGGAGTCAGGATATCACGAAATGAGACAGTAAGCGGAATAGGAACACGCGTACCTGGTTTGACCGTTTCAGCACAAGGGTTGACTGCCGAGTCAACTCGTCCTTCACGGTGATTCGACTCGACCGAGTTGACTCGTGAGTCACCTACCGGAGCACCACCATGGACCGGCGACGGTGAGGGGAGTCCAGAACCGGGACCAATTCGTGCAGACTCGGGCATTGGAGGGTCCGATTTAACCAAAGGATGTGAAGAAACTCGATTTTGCCCTACGAATTGGGCGTTTCCGACCGGTGGCCGGAAACCAGAAATTGAAGATGGCAAAATGCGACCCATACCTGGACGATCAACCCCTAAAGAGGAATTGAAGAAAGAAGCCGGAATAGTGCCTGAAATCGGCGGTGAGAAAGACGGCAGTGAGGCGTCGAACGGCGTGTTCTTAGATCTGAAATTCACGGCTGATTTGAACTCCGATTGGAGTGATTCCTGAACCATTGGAATCGTCTGGACGAGAGGGTCACAGATCGGGGTCGGGATGGAACATTGGATGTCGGAGTTGGCCGGAATCGACGAAACAAGCGACGGCTGCGCAGTGAACAGTAACTGCGGAGCTTTGAACGGAGATGACGCCGGAACGGGGAAACTGGACGGTCGCGCAGGTGCCGGAAATGAAAGGGGAGGGTGAGGCGAAGAGAATGATGTATGGCCCGTACCAGGAGGAGCGACGGTTGCCGGCGCCGACGACGGTGAAGAAACCGCCGCGATTTTGACCGGAGAAATGAGTGGGTAATCGGACTCCATTTGAGCTGAAATTTGGTAGGGAGGGTCGTCGTGAGGTGGCGGTTCGGATGGGGTGGTTGGCCGGCCGGGATCCGGCGGCGGTGGCATGGCGGCGGGTAGGGCGTGAATAGTGACGGGTTTAGTGTGTGTTTTCTCACCTTTTACTGTGTGTTTTTTCAGAGAAAATTTTTTTGGGGGCAAAATGGTTTAGGGTTTAGGGTTTAGGGTTTAGGGTTTAGGGTTTAGGGTTTAGGGTTTTGGGTTTAGGGTTTTGGGGTTTGGGGTTTTGGGGTTTGGGGTTTGGGGTTTGGGGTTTGGGGTTTGGGGTTTAGGGTTTAGGGTTTAGGGTTTAGGTTTTTTTTTTTTTTTTTTTTTTTTTTTTTTTTTTTTTTTTTTAGTAAAACACCGCCGAAAGCGGGGGGGTTAGGCGGACCCCTACCTGTATATATAAACACAAAAGAAATACAAGATAAGGCCTAAAGAGAGGGGATGTATACCAAGACCTCTCTAAAAGCGAGTTTGACAACACATAAAACATAAAGACATAAAACCTAGGGTGGCAAATACACGTGCCAAAATCTAATCCCTAGGAAAAGCGCATAATAAAAATGAACATATAAGAGCAGCGCTAAATACATCAAAACAAATCGAAACATGTCTAAACTGTAAAGATCCGACTCAGATGTAGGTGCAAAAGACAACCAATTGTACCCATCTCTGAGCCGTCTGTCGCTGTAAGTCCAACATGAAAATGACGTCCTAGTCCGAGATCGGTCGCAATCCAGCTGAAGTAAGAGAAACTTCAAATCCCCAGAAGAAGGTGAAAACGTATGGAGCTCATAACGTCATAAATCCAAGCGTGACTGGAACGTTGATATAAGAGGTAGCCAAGAGATAACATGGAGAGCCACCAATGCACGTAGCAAAAGCAGAGAACATATAAATCCCGACATGAATGGAGCTCTGGGCCAGAGAAACCACTGAGAGAGATCATCCAAAGCCACCATAAAACCCGGCAAGAGAACACAAAATATAGAAAGCGGCGGCCAAGGAGAAGCCTGCAGAGAGCGACCGCCAGAGAACAGGGTGGTCCAAATAAAAGCACCAATGGAGAAGGTGCGAGAGTCCACCCAGATCCAAAGAAACAAAGCACTCCAAAGAGACAGTACCTGCAAAGGAAAAAATACATATAGATATATATAAATATATATATATATATAGAAATAGATCCAAATAAAGGAAGGGGCTGCAAATAGCTAAGAACATCTGTATCTAAGGTAGGGAAGCCCGGAGATATCCGAGCGGGTCAGTATGGATATGTGTCTGGGTAGTGAAGGACCTAACTCTAAGGTATAAACCCTAATGGTATGAGCCCTCGCCGCCAACGCATCCGCCACCGAATTTCCCTCCCGAAAAATATGTGAAAAATGAACCGCCCGCCCCCTCAAAAGAAACAGAATCCGAGTGACTGTATGATGAAGGTCCCAATGACACCGACGAGAACGCAGGATCTGAAGAGAAATCTGAGAATCGGTCTCAACCCAAAGGGGAAAAAGACCGAGATCGGAACAGATAAGAAGGCCCCTCCAAACCGCCCAAAGCTCCGCCCGGACATTGGTCCCGACTCCGATAAACTCGCTGAAGGAGAGCACCACCCTGCCAGAAGAATCACGCACAACACCACCGACAGACGACTCCCCAGGATTGCCCCTCGAACTCCCATCAACATTCAGCTTAAAGCACCCAGGTGGTGGACAGAGCCACCGGACAATCGCTAACCTATGGGTCCGCTGAAAGGCAACAAAAATTCCCAGCGATCTCGCCGCCTCAAAGGCACCAAGCCAGTGCTTGGGCTTAACAATGAAAGCAGCATGGGCAAGACGCAGATAAGACAAAATCTGAGACTTCACAGTCTCCCCAGAAATACGCAACTGACGGTGCTTCGCATCATTACGAGCCATCCAGAGAAACCACAAAACAATGAAGGGCAGAAACTCCTTGACGTGGCCCCCAGGTGCCCAATGAAGATTTCTCTTCCAAGCGCTAAGGAACAACCTGAGATCCCTTGTGCAGGGGATCCGGACACGAAATATGGCCCCAAAGAAATGCCAGACATAACGGGCTATCGGGCCATCAATGAAGACATGTGTAAATGTCTCCGACATATCACAACACTGGCATCGAGAAGCCAACTCAAAGCCACGACGTTGGAGCATATCATCCAACGGGAGCCACTGATGCCAAAATCTCCAAAGAAAAAAAGACATCGTGGGCCTCAACCAACGGCCCCAACAAGGAGTCAAGATATCAGAAACAGGGTCTCTCAATCGGACAAGCTCCCAAGCAGACCTAATCGAAAAAGCACCGTCAGAACTGTGAATCCAAAGCGCCAAATCAGGCTCGCCAAAGGCAATCGGGGTCAAAGTAATCGCCTCAGCAACAGAAGGGGCCACCACAGCACAAAGAAGATCGAAATCCCAAGCCCCCTCAGACAAAAAGTGAAAAACCCGAACATCACGGCCCCCACGGACCTCACACTGGCTGGACAGAGCAGTATCCCCAAACCATATGTCATCCCAAAAGGACACGTCTCCAAGGCCAATGCGCCAGCGAATGCCGGGCTCGGCGCGAGGTCTGATCCGTAGGAGACGACGCCAGGTGGGGGATATTAAACCACGAGGGAGAACAGAGGCAGGAGCATCCATCTGGCAATACTTCCGTAAAAGGAATCTCGCCCAGAGAGAGGAGCCCTGCCGAAACCGGAACCACAACTTAATAGAAAAGCTATCCACCAGATCTTTCAATCTGCGGAAGCCAAGACCACCCTCCATCACTGGGAGACAGGCTCGAGACCACTTGGCCCAGTGCCATTTCTTCTCCAGTGTCCGCGACCCCCAGAGAAAAGCGTTGAAAACCAGCTCAAGCTTCTCCATGACAGCAAGCGGTGGCTGTACCACCTGAAACAGATAAATCGGCATGGAGAGGAGCACACTGCGGATAAGGGTTATGCGGCTACCCGGAGAGAGCGTCCGGATCTCCCAACCCTCTAACTTCCTACGAACAGATTGTAGGAGGTGCTCAAAAAGGGAACATACTCGGTTACCCCTAAACAAGGGGACTCCGAGGTACTTGAGGGGCAAATGACCCTCCGCAAACCTGGTGATGCGCAAAATCCGAGAGCGAAGTCGCTCAGAGCACCTCGGAGGCAAGATAACAGAACTTTTGACAGCGTTCACCAGCTGACCCGAACAATTCTCATAATGATGCAGTAAACCCATAAGGCGCCGCAAACTACGAGACCCACCATTGGCGAAAATAATGACATCATCAGCATAAGCCAGATGGGAAATCAGGATATCACAACCAGAGCGGTACCTGAGCTCAGGATGCTGCAGGTAGAGGCGGTCAAGGCCGCGCGATAGGTACTCCGCCCCCAAAATGAAAAGCATGGGGGACAAGGGATCGCCCTGTCTGAGGCCTCTAGTGGAACCAAAGAACCCCGAGAGAGAGCCATTGATGTTCACGGAGAAATGACAATGAGATATGCAAGCCGAGACCATCTCCACAACCCGCTCCGAGAAACCAAAGTGTCTCAAAACCTCGAAGAGGAAAGGCCACTGGACCCTGTCATAGGCCTTGGCCATATCCAACTTCAGGATAACATTACCGCCACGAGTGGGGAGAGTGAGACTGTGAGTGAGCTCCTGGGCTAGGAGAATATTATCGGAGATCATCCGACCCGGAACGAAGCCACTCTGATTCGGTGAAATAAGTCTCTCCGCCACAACCCTCAGCCGAGAGTACAACAGCTTAGAGATGATCTTATTAGTGACATTGCACAGACTAATCGGACGGAAGTCCGACCAAGCATGAGCACCCGCGACTTTGGGGATCAGAGTGATTGTGGTGGCGGTAAAACCCTGGGGGAGGGGAGAACCCCTGAAAAAATCCAGGACAGCATCAAAAACATCCTGATGAACAATCTCCCAAGAATGCTGAAAGAACGCCGAGGAGAAGCCATCAGGCCCAGCCACACTATCAGGATGTATGGAGAAGACGGTCGCACGAACCTCCTCCAAAGAAGGGGTCGCAACAATACCCTCATTCTCCACAGCAGAGATAACGGAGGGGAAGCCCGAAAAATCAGGACTCGCAAGCGCAGAGGGGTCACCAGTAAGCAAATGCTGGAAAAACGAGGCTCCCGACTGCTGAATCAACTCAGGAGACGTCAGGCATACCCCATTATCCCAGATGCGGAAAATCTTATTCGCCACCCTTTTCTTCTTCACCATGTTGTGAAAGAGTTTGGTGTTCCTCTCACCATCCTCTAACCAGTGGCAAGCAGCTTTCTGTCTCCAAAAATCCGCCTCCATGGCGGTGACACGGGCCAGATCCTCATTGCGATCAGACAGAGAAGTCCAATTCAACTCAGAAGGATCAGCCTCACAGACAACCTCAGCGGACCGAACAGCCCTCTCAGCCTCAATGATTTTATCGAAAAGGTTCCCAAAAACATCCTGATTCCACCACTTGAGGTGATGTTTGAGGCGCTTAAGCTTAGCAAAAAGGCGAGGCATACCACTCAAACTACAAGGCAGAAACCAATTAAGCCGAACAGTCTGCAAAAAACCATGATGCCGAAACCACATACGCTGGAAGCGAAACGAGCTCGGCCCACGGGCAAAAACCGGAGCGGTGACCAAAAGCGGACAGTGGTCAGAGAAAGTACGGGGAAGATGTTCAACACGAATGGAGCTGAAATGATCACCCCAATCAACGGAGACCATAACCCTGTCCAACCGCTTCCAAATGGTCTTATTCGTCCAGGTGAACGAAGAGCCCTCAAAACCGGCATCAACCAGACCAGAATCCAAAATGAAAGTATTGAACTCCTCCATGGGTAGAAGCCTACCACCACGGGTGCCCAAACACTCAGATGCATCTCTGACTACATTAAAATCACCCCCAACAAGCCAAGGACCCAGAGCAGGCTTGACCTGAAGAAGGGAAGACCAAAGATCTCTGCGCTCAACGTAGCCGCAGCTGGCATAAACAAATGAACAAAACACCTCAGTCGGTAAAAAAGAGGCGGACACCTTGATGTGCAGGAACTGAGCATGATCGAAAACACACTCAGTCTGCACATCCGCGGATGAAAAAACCCAAATATTACCAGAAAGATTCGAAATGACTCTAGAAAAACCAAAACGGCGAGTCATGAATCTCTGGTCCAACATGATCATCGGCTCCAAAATGGCCAAAATCTTAATCTGATGCGCCTTCACATAAGCATGAAGCCGCTGTTGGGACTCCGAACTCCGAAGTCCCCGAACATTCCAAATGAGGGAATTCATGGAGATCGATGAGCAGAAGCACCCGGCCGCCGCTTAAACGAAACTCCCAACGCTTCCTTTTTCCTTTTATTCACGTTCGACATATCAGTATCCTGAGCACCAGAATCAGAATGTCGATCAAACCCCGTGTCGAGGTCATCAGCAGACATACGCTCGACAATCCGCTCACAAACAGGAGACCCCTGTTGAGCAACAAGTTCCTCAAGATGAGAGGAAACATCTGGAGAAGAAGGAATGGAAGGAATCGAATGGCAGCTGTGATTCTCCATGCACTGAACAGAAGTGCCAAAACCCCCCTCCTCAAACTGATGAACCAAAGACTGAACAGACACACAAGCCGTACCCGAAGGTAAGGCGTCAACAATGGGCAGACCCAAACTAATCGGGTCAACATCAACAACAGGGGCCTGATCCAAAGGAGCATCTCCAAGTAAACCATCACCCACAACCTCCAAGTGGGATCCAAGATCAGGATTAAGACCAACCAACTCAGTAGCGTCGCAACGCTGAGCCTCATCATGCCAGGGTGACAAAACCTCAAAGGCATTTGAGGAAGTAACTTGATGCGGAACATCAGGAACTGTAGGGGGGGCTCCAGCAGGATGACCCCTGTGCACAGGCCGCCTCCTCCGTCTACGTCTAGGGCCATCGCCATTTAAATGAAGCTGAGGCTGTGGTCCAGGATTAAAGACAGGAACAGCACCCTCTTGGGGTGTTTGTGCTTTGGGAGGAACTGGATCTTGAGATTTTTGAAAAACGGGTTTAGGCCTCGACGGCCTAGGATTCTTCCCGTGAGAATAACACACGGTAACTGAATGTCCCAGCATCTTGCAGTCAATGCAATATGCGGGGATCTTCTCATAAATGACATCAATAACCTGTGTGTGATCACCCCAACCAACCCAAACCTGCTGAATGGGAGGCTGTAAAACATCAATTTCCACACATACTCGGGCGAAAGCGCCTCGAGAGACATCAGCGGTGTGGTCGTCCATCTTAACAGGCTTACCCACAAGACTCGCAAGAGCAAAAAGAGTACGCTTGTTGAACAAATGCAAGGGTAAGCCCGGAAAACGGATCCAGACTGGCGCAATGGGGGATTCCTCATGCAGATTAAATTCGGGAGTCCACTTAGAAAAACGGATCCCAAGTGGTCCCACAAAAATGTTCCCCCTCGACCAAACGCGCGCGTAATCTTCTTCACATGAGAGAGAAATGACCAAAAAACCTCTGGGTAAAAATTTCAAGTCAAACGATCGCACTAGTCCCATTGTTTCGAAAGCCACAGAAATCGAAGAATTAGGGACTAAGGACCTGTTCCCCGAAATTTTACCGACTAGAGCATATTTAAAAGGTTCGATCAGTGAAGAAATAACCTCAACCGGGAATCGGATACCCGGCTTGCCATCCAGAATAGACGGCTCAGGCAGCTCCTCCATCGAATTACGCACATCCTCGAAACTTTTCTGCACGGTACGAGGAGACGGAGGTGCAAGAGCGTCACGAAAAGAAACAGTAGCCCGAACCTCAGCACGAAGGACGGGTTTGACCGCAGATGCAGAACCATTGACTGCCGAGTCAACTCGGTCAACACGACGGTTTGACTCGCCCGAGTTGACCCGCGAGTTACCGGCCGGAGTTGCAGCGATCGCCGGCGACGTCATGGGGAGTACAGAACCGGTATCCAAAGCACGAGAACCGGACGTCGGAGGGGCCGATTGGACACTAGAATTGGATGAAATCGATTGAAAATCGCCAATTTGGGCGTTTTTGATCGGAGATGAATTACCTGAAATTGAAGATAAAATTGGATTACCCATCGAAAGTGGAGTACACGGTTGAAAGGAATTCACCAACGGAGCGGCGATGACGCCGGAATTGAAGAAAAACCCCGTCGGCGTTAGGGTTTCAGTGGTGCGAGGTGTAGATCTGAAATTCCCGTCGGAATTGAACACCGATGATGACGGGCCTTGTAGAGTTGGAATCGACTGCTCATGGGGATTCCAGATCGGGGTCCCAATTGAACAGAGGTGACCGGAATCGGCCGGCATGGACAGAAACGTGGCTGGAGGCGTGATGAACAGTGCAGGCGGAAGATCGGAGCTTAAATCGGCGGGGCAAATGGACACCGATTTACCTAATTTTTTGACACAAGGGTCGCTTGGAAGAGGCGAATCTAAGGGTACATAAACGGCGCCAATCGGAACGGTAGATGAAGTCGACGCGTTTATGGCCGGAATTTGCGGGATTTGTGTCGGCGATTTGGTGGGGCAAACGTGCTCTGATGACGATGATTTTTGGATATTATGTTCGTTGGGGTGTGGCGCGTCGGGTGGTGTGGTGAACCGGCCGGGAACCGGCGGCGGCGGCATGGCGGCGGTGAGAGCAAGTTTGGGCGATTTTTAGGGGTTTTTTTGGGTTTTTGGGGTTGAGAGCATTTTCCCGGTTTGGTTTAGGGTTTAGGGTTTAGGGTTTAGGGTTTTAGGGTTTTAGGGTTTTAGGGGTTTAGGGTTTAGGGTTTAGGGTTTAGGGTTTAGGGTTTAGGGTTTTTTTTTTTTTTTTTTTTTTTTTTTTTTTTTTTTTTTTTTTTTTTTTTTTTTAATAAACACCGCCGGAAGCGGGGGGGTTAGGCAGACCCCTACCTGTATATATCATCAAACACAAAATACAAGATAAAACCCAAAGAGAGGAGGATAAAATCAACACCTCTCAAAAGGCTAGTCATACAAAGAGAAAAACAGAAACCTAGGGTGGCAAATACACAAGCCAAAAACTAATCCCTAAGTAAAATGCATAATACAAATAAACACAAATGATCAGCGCTAAATATATGAAAACAAAGCGAAACATATCTAAACAGTAGTGATCCAGCTCAGAAGTAGGTGCAAAAGACCATCGATGGTACCCATCTCTGAGCCGTCTGTCGATGTAATGCCAATCTGAAAAGTACATCCTAATCCAAGAACGGGCAGCTATACACGATCTGGCCGTCAAAATAATATGCAGCTGGAGAGATACTGTGCAAAAATGGTCGAAACACAAAAGGAGGACCGTAATCCAGCTCAAGTCAGAAAATCTCAAAGACCCAAGGAGAGGGGGACAACTGACGGAGCTCATAAAATCAGAAATCCAAGCATGACTGTAACTCTGAAATAAGAGGCAACCAATAGTGAACGTCCAGAGCCACCAATGCACGGAGCAGAAGTAGAAACCATATAACTCCCGAGATGAATGAGGCTCCGGGCTAAAGAGACCACCGAAATATATCATCCAGAGCCACCATAACAATCGACAAGAGGGCATAAAAGTAAGAAAGCGGCGGTCAAGTAGAAGTCTGCAGTGAGCGCCAGCCGGATAACAGGAATGGTCCAAAGAAAAGCACCGACGGAGAAAGTGCTGGGACCCACCCAAATCCAAAGGAACAAAATATGAAGAGTGCAAGTGTCTGGGCCAACTTGCACCGCTCAAATGTGATATAAAAAACAACCTCCAAGCACAAAAGACCTGCAAAAAAAAATATACATATATATAGATAAAGAAAGAGAGCCAAAAGGAAGAAGGGGCTACAAATGGCTAAGAATATCTGGATCTGAGGTATGGAAGCCCTGAATGATCAGAACGGGCAAGGATGGAGATGTGTCTGGGTAAGGAAGGACCTAACTCTAAGGTAAACTGCCTAAGGTCATGAGCCCTAGCCGCCAAAGCATCCGCCACCGAATTACCCTCCCTGTATATGTGCGAGATATGAACCATACGCCCCCTCAAGAGAACCAAAATCCTAGACATAATGTGATCCAACCCCCAACAACACTGACGAGATCGGAGGATCTGAATAGAAATCTGGGAATCAACCTCAATCCAAAGAGGGAAAAGAGAAAGATCAGAACAAAGGATAAGACCCCTCCAGACCGCCCAGAGTTCCGCCCGGATAGTAGACCCAGCTCCAATAAACTCACTGAACGAAAGCAAGACCCGCCCAGAATGATCACGAACGACGCCACCAACCGAAGAATCCCCAGGATTCCCTCTCGAACTCCCATCCACATTAAGCTTAAAACAACCGAACGGCGGCCGAAGCCAACGAACAATCGCCGTCCGATGATATCTGTGAAAGCAAACCGAAATCCCTAGCGAACGCGCCACCTGGAAATAACCCACCCAATGCTTGGGTTTGACAGTACGCGCAGAATGGGCGAGGCGCAGGTAAGACAAGATCTGGAACTTCACCGTCTCTCCAGAAATGGAGAGCTGGCGGTGCTTCGCATCATTCCGAGCCGTCCAGAGAAACCACAAAATAATGAAAGGGAGAAACTCCCTCACATGGCCCCCTGGAGCCCAGACCAGATCCCTCTTCCACGCACTAAGGAATAACCTGAAATCCTCAGTGTCAGGGATACGAACCCCAAAGACAGCACCAAAAAAATGCCAAACAGGGCGAGCCACCGGGCTGCGAATAAACACATGCGTGAATGTCTCAGACATATCACAACACTGACAACGAGACGCTAACGCAAAGCCACGGCGCTGAAGCACCTCATCAACTGGGAGCCACTGATGCCAAAATCTCCAAAGAAAGAATGACATCGTAGGCCTCAACCAGCTACCCCAACAGGGGCGATTAATGCCAGAGATCGGGGCGCGCAAACGGATCAACTCCCAAGCGGACTTTACAGAAAAAGCACCATCGGAGCTATGAATCCAACGAGCCGAATCCAACTCTCCCAAGAGAATCGGGACCAACACAATCTGCTCCGCAAAAGAAGGAGCAACTACTGAACAAAGGAGGTCAAAATCCCAGGTTCCCTCCGAAAGAAAATGGGAAACCCGGGCACCACGATCTCCACAGACCTCAGTCTGACTGGACAGGGGAACATCCCTGAACCAACAATCATCCCAAAATGAAAGATCTCCATGGCCGACACGCCAGCGAATACCACTCTCCGCACGAGGCCTGATCTGGAGCAAACGCCGCCAAGTGGGAGAGATAAAACCACGAGAAGAGACACAAGCTGGGTGCGCCAAGAGGCAATATTTCCTCATCAAAAATTTGGCCCAGAGGGAAGATCCCTGCCTGAACCGAAACCACAGTTTTATGGAGAAGCTATCCACGAGATCTTTCAATCTGCGGAAGCCAAGACCCCCCTCTTCCACGGGGAGGCAAGCCCGAGACCAACGAGCCCAATGCCATTTCTTCTCCAAGGGCCTAGACCCCCAAAGAAAGGCATTAAAGGCTCTCTCAAGTTTCTCCATGACAGCCAACGGAGGCTGAACAACCTGAAACAAATATATGGGCATCGAGAGGAGCACGCTACGAATGAGGGTCATGCGGCTCCCCGGAGAAAGAGTACGAATCTCCCAACCCTCCAGCCGCCTCCTAACAGACTGTAAGAGGGGCTCAAAATGAGAACACGTCCTATTTCCCCGAAATAAGGGAACTCCTAGGTACTTGATCGGCAGATGCCCCTCCGCAAAGCCAGTGATACGCAAAAGTCTAGAGCGAAGGCGCTCAGAGCATCGCGGAGGAAGAATCAGGGAACTCTTGACAGCATTCACCAGCTGTCCCGAACAGTTCTCATAGTGATGCAGAAAATCTAAAAGACGCTGCATCCCACGAGACCCACCATTGGCAAAAATAATGATATCATCAGCATAGGCCAGATGGGAAATCAAAAGATCACAACTAGAACGGTACCTGAAAGCAGGATGACGCAAGTAGAGTCTGTCAAGGCCACGCGAAAGATACTCCGCCCCTAAGATGAAGAGAAGGGGGGACAATGGGTCTCCCTGCCTGAGGCCCCTGGTAGAACCGAAGAACCCCGAAAGAGAACCATTGATATTAACGGAGAAATGACAATGAGAAATACAGGCCGAGACCAACGCCACAACCTGCTCAGAGAAACCAAAATGGCGCAAAACAGCAAAAAGGAAAGGCCATTGGACCCGATCATAGGCCTTAGCCATATCCAACTTCAAAATGACATTACCACCACGAGTGGGAAGAGTGAGACTATGAGTGAGCTCCTGAGCAAGGAGGATGTTATCAGAAATCATCCGTCCCGGAACAAAACCACTCTGATTCAAAGAAATGAGTCTCTCCGCCACAGCCCGCAAACGAGAGTACAACAACTTAGAAATGATTTTGTTCGTGACATTACACAGGCTGATCGGACGGAAATCCGACCAAGCCCGAGCACCCTCGACTTTTGGGATCAAAGTAATCGTGGTGGCAGTAAAGCTCTGGGGCAGGGGAGAGCCTCGGAAAAAATCCAAAACCGCATCCAACACATCCTGATGAACGATCTCCCAGCAATGCTGGAAAAACGCCGAAGAGAAGCCATCAGGGCCTGCCACACTGTCAGGAGAAATGGAGAAAACAGTCGCACGCACCTCCTCAAGGGAGGGGGTAGCAGTAATCCCATAATTCTCCTCATCAGAAATCACCGAAGGAAACCCCGAAAAATCAGGACAATCAAGCACAAAGGGATCCCCAGTGAGTAAGTGCTGAAAAAATGAAGCACCCGACCGCTGAATCATCTCAGGAGACGTCAGGCAAACCCCATCATCCCATATGCGGAAAATCTTATTAGCCACACGCTTCTTCTTAACCATGTTATGAAAGAGTTTGGTGTTCCGCTCACCATCCTCTAGCCAGTTGCATGCAGCTTTTTGTTTCCAAAAATCCGCCTCCATGGCGGTGACACGGGCCAGATCCGCATTACGATCGGACAGGGCAGTCCAATTCGAATCAGAAGGATCGGCCTCACAAGCAAGCTCAGCGGAACGAACTGCGCTCTCAGCCTCGGTGATTTTATCAAAGATGCTACCAAAAACATCCCGATTCCACCACTTGAGGTGATTCTTAAGACGCTTCAACTTAACAAAAAGACGCGACATACCAATCAGACTGCAAGGCAAATTCCAATTAAGCCTGACAGTCTGCAAAAAACCATGATGCCGAAGCCACATACGCTGGAAGCGAAACGAGCTCGGCCCACGGGCAAAAACCGGAGCGGTAACCAAAAGCGGACAGTGGTCAGAAACAGTACGGGGGAGATGTTCAACTCGAATGGAGCTGAAATGATCACCCCAATCAACAGAAACCATAACCCTGTCCAACCGCTTCCAAACGGTCTTATTCGTCCAAGTGAA
The DNA here is from genome assembly GCF_025594145.1 of Primulina tabacum. Classification (NCBI taxonomy): domain Eukaryota; kingdom Viridiplantae; phylum Streptophyta; class Magnoliopsida; order Lamiales; family Gesneriaceae; genus Primulina; species Primulina tabacum. The sequence continues at coordinate 121,576 of NC_134554.1, read as the reverse complement.
CGAAGACCCCTCAAAACCAGCATCAATCAAACCAGAATCCATAATGAAAGTGTTGAACTCCTCCATGGGTAGCAACCTACCACCACGGGTGCCCAAACACTCAGACGCATCACGAACAACATTGAAATCCCCACCAACCAGCCAAGGACCCAGAACAGGCTTGACGTGAAGCAGGGAAGACCAGAGGTCCCGACGCTCAATATAATCACATCTGGCATAAACAAAAGAACAAAAAACAGATGTGGGTAAAAAAGGGGCAGAAACCTTAATGTGAAGGAACTGAGCATGATCAAGGACACACTCAGCCTGCACATCAGCAGCAAAAAACACCCAAATGTGATCAGAAAGATTCGAAATGACTCGAGAAAAACCAAGACGACGAGTCATGAATCTCTGATCTAAATCGATCATCGGCTCCAAAACAGCCAAAACCTTAACCTGTTTCTCCTTCACAAAGGCATGCAGCCTCTGCTGGGACTCCGAACCCCGAAGTCCCCGGATATTCCAGATCATGCAATTCATAAAGGGTGGGCATCAGGATCACCCTGCCGCCTCTTGGACGAATCCTCAAGATCGTCCTGCTTCCTCTTCTTCACATCAGACATACCAATGTCCGGAACAGCAGACGCAGAGTGTCTATCGAACCCCGAATCAGGATCCTCCTCAGACACCTGTCTGGCAACCAACTCACAAACAGGGGGCCCCTGTCTAACAAACAATTCCTCCACCATGGAAGAAACCTCCGGAGAACCAGGGAGGGAAGGAATAGAATGGCTACTGTGATTTTCCAAGCACAGAACGGAATCACCAAACAACACAGCCACCCCATCTTTTGAAGATCCCAACTCATCCATACAATCCTCAAAAGGGATAGACTCATCCTCCTCCAGAACCTGACCATAAGACTGAGCAGGCACACCAACTGATCTCGAAGGGAGCACCTCAACAAAGGAAGTACCCGAATGATCAAAACCAACACCCACAGGAGAACTCGGCGCCAAGGGCGCCTCTCCATGACAACCAACACCCTCATCCCCAAAAGGAAGAACATCATCAGGACTGTCACCAACTACCTTGGAATCACTACCTCGCTCCGCCTCCGCCTGCCAAGGCGACAAGACATCAAAAGCGTTCGAGGTACCCACCGGGACAACATGCGCAGCAGGAGGTGCCCTCACATGAGGAACACGAGGCGCAACCCGCCTCCGTCTCCTGCGCTTAGGGCCAACGAACTGATCAGGATTCTGGTCCTGAGGACCCTGAGCAACATTAGGTGCCACACCCTCCTGGTGTGTCATGCCCACAGTATCTACCTGAAGCGGGGGAACAGGACCAGCAGGTCTAGTCCGGACTGGGCGGGGATTCTTCCCATGCGAATAACACACACTGGTAGCATGTCCCAGCATCTTGCAATCAGTACAATATGCTGGAATCTTCTCATAAACTACCTCAATCTCCTGTAGGTGAGCCCCCCATGACACCCAGATGGACTGGACAGGGGGCTCCAAGACATTGATCTCAACACAAATGCGGGCAAAGGACCCCCGAGTGCCATCTGCTGTGTGATCATCAATTTTAATGGGAGTACCCAAAAGCTTAGCAAGAGCGCAAAGGCTCTTCTTATCATAAAGATGGAGTGGTAACTCCAGAAGTCTGACCCAAACCGGAGCAAGTGGAGACTCTGCCTGGAAATTAAACTCCGGTGTCCACTTGGATAATCGGATACCAAGTGGACCAATAAACAAATTGCCCCTGGTCCATAGACGGGCATAGTCCTCCTCACAGGAGAGAACAATCACAAGAAAACCCCTTGGCAAGAATTTCAAACTATACGGTCGCCCAAAACCGAGATTGGCAAAAGCCGCAGATATAGCATGGTTGGGCACAATCGACCGATTGCCAGAAATTTTGCCGACCAAAGCAAACTTAAACGGGGCAGATAAAGATGATATGAGCTCATCCGAAAAGTGAATGCCCGGCTTACCGTCCTTAAAAGACGGTGCAGGCATCTCATCCATCGACCCAAGAACATCCTCGAAGTTGTTCTTGGCCGCCCGAGAGGACGAAGGTGCCAAAACATCCCGAAAAGACAGGGGAGGGGTAACAGAAGCATTAGGGCCAGAAATACCCGAAGAAATACCTGGATTAACGGAGTTAACACGTCGAGTCTGCAGAGTTGACTGGCCAGCGTTGACCTTTGACTTTCCCGTTGACTTTCCGGTCGAGGTACCACCGTGGAACGACGACGGTGCAACGAGCTTGGAACCGGAACCCAAAGTGACAGAACCGGACGTTGGAGGGGTGAAATCAAGCGAACCGGTGATCGGAGAAATAGAAAAAACCGGAATTTGGGGGTTTCCGTTCACCGGTGAATTTTCCGAAATTGATTGAGGCGAAATGTTACCCATACCTGGACGATCAACTCCTAAAGAAGAATTGAAGAAAGAAGCCGGAATCGGGCCTGAAATCGGCGATGCAAATGACGGCAGGGAGGAATGAACGTCCATTTCCTTAGATCTGAAATTACCGGCGGGTCTGAGCTCTGATTGGACTAATTCAGGTGCCATTGGAATCGTCTGGACCAGAGGATCACAGATCGGGGTTTGGATGGTACCTTGGATGGCGGAGTTGGCCGGAATCGGTGAAATAACGGACGTCTGCGCAGTGAACAGTGACTGCGCATGTTTGGACGGAAATGGCGCCGGAACGGGAGAACTACCCGGTCGCGCAGGTGACGGAAAAGAAAGAGGAGGTTGAGACGAAGAGAATGACATATGGCCGGCACCAAGAGGAGCGATGGTTGCCGGCGACGACGAAGATGAAAAAACGGCCGGAATTTCGATCGGAGAAAAGGGCGGGCAATCGGACTCCGATTGGCCTGAAATTTTGCAGGGGTGGTCGCCGGAGGATGGCGGTTCAGATGAGGGCGGTGGCCGGCCGGGGTCCGGTGGCGGAAGCATGGAGGTAGAAGGTGGGTGAATAGTGACAATTTGGTGTGTTTTTTCTCACGCTTTTAGTGTGTGTTTTTGAGAGCATTTTTTGGGGTCTGGTTTTTGGTTTAGGGTTTAGGGTTTAGGGTTTAGGGTTTAGGGTTTTTTTTTTTTGTTTTTTAAACTAAAAAGTTTATTTATTAACAAATAAAACCTAACGGAGGGGGACTAGACCAAGACCTCCGGAAAGGCTATATCACAATCATAACATAAAAACAGAAATAAAGACATACTACAACAGGGCAACCTGAAATAAAGCACAACAAAATACAAACAAACCAGCGAGTGCCCCGGAATACATCACACAAAATAGAACAAAATGGTGAGCAAGGAGAACTCTGCAGTGAACGCCCACCACATACCGCCAAAAATGCGGAAAACGAAATCAGCCTGGATCAAGAGGTCGCCCATAGGGCAAACTCGCCTGAGCCGCCTTCTGCCTATAATAACGCCGCTGCTGAGATCGCGTACGGCCCGGAAGTGGTAGAGATAAACATCCTTCACTCACTGAACCCATCTCAAACTCTGGCAGAGCAGTAGAAACAGGAGTATCACCCACAGGATCCGAAACAGCAGGGGCAATCTCAACAACCGGAACAGTAACAACCACAGGTGCAGTAACAACTGCTCCAGAAGTAGATGCCACCTCAACCATATCCGTGGCCTGAGATGAGATAATCGGATCCAAATCATCGTAAGACGGACTACTCACCGCAGCATTCTGCTCTGCCGCAAGCTTACTAAGAAGGGACTTAAACCTCTGGGGACGGGGTTTAACGGTACCCGAAGTCTCACCAGGACCTGAAGCAGTGGGTAAATCTTGCAGTATCTCATAGTAATTCTTCGTCGAAATGGGCCGAGCCGGATCTTTCCTCACAACAGGTCGGCGTCGGGGACGCTTGGAAACATGTCCTATAAAATCAGTATCACCGGACTGTGGCGGATCAGACGCAACACCCTGAGGCTGCTCGGAAGGAGGCGGAAGCGGGGAATCCGATGCAACACCCTTACCATGAGGTCGGGTCCGGCGCGGGCGAGAAGACTTTCAATTACGAGAGCAAAAATCAAGTGAATGGCCCAACAACTGGCAATGAGAACAATAATGGGGAACTTGCTCATAGACCACCTCCACAACCTGACTATGATCACCCCAACCCACCCAGATACGCTCCGGACGAGCCTGAAGAACATCAATCTCAACACAAACTCTAGCAAAAGATCCTCTAGTCCCATCAGCGGTAATCTCATCAATCTTAACTGGATTACCTAAAATCTTAGCAATAGGAAACAAGCTCTGTTTAGCATAAAGATGCAATGGCAAATCAATAAATCTGACCCAAACAGGAGCAATAGGAGAATCCGCCTCAAACTTGAATTCGGGAGTCCATTTCGAGAAACGAATCACTACAGACCGAATCGAAACAAGAGGCTGAGTCCAAAACCTCAAATAATCCTCCTCACAGGAAAGGGTGAGAACCATATACCCACGAGGAAGAAAACGAACAGTATGAGAACCCAACAAACCAATACAAGAGGAAAGCAGATAATATATCAGAATTGGGAGTCAAACCCCGGTTCCCAGTGATACGCCCTACCAGAGCAAACTTAAAAGAAGCAGAGAGGGACGAAATAACCTGATCCGGGAACAAAATTCCGGGAATCCCATCTCGAACAATCGGAGCGGGCACCTCATCCATCGATGCAGCAACATCAGCAAAACTCTGAGCCTGCGACGGTTGAGAGGAACGACGCAAAACATCCCCGAAAGACACCGCAGGAGGGACAGAGCGAGGAGAAACAACTGCCGGAGCAACGGGATTAGGAGAAGGCAATTGACTTACTGCCGAGTCAACCCGCATGGGTTGAATGGGTGACTCGACCGAGTCAACCCGGAACGGTACCACCGGAGGACCACCGTCGGCCGGCGATGAAGGGAGGAGCATGGAACCGGTGAGAGAACGTGAAGAATCGGCCAAAACAGGAGATAATTTGACGGAAATCGTTGGTTGACTCGGCCGCAACTCGCCAAATTGGGCGTTTCCGACCGACGGCTGTGAACCTGCAATTGACGGTGGGGAAATATTACCCAAGACCGGACGAACATAACCGGAAGAGGAATTTCCCAAAGGAGCTCGGACGCCGGCGGAATTGACAGAAGAAGCATGCGCGACGAGGGTTACAGGCGGTGCCGGACTAGATCTAAAATTCCCGGTGAATATGAACGATTCGGGCAACGGGCCATGGACGAACTTATTCGTCTGAGGACGGGCATTCCAGATCGGGGCTTGGATCGGAGAAAGGACGCCGGAACTGACCGGAATCGAGCAAAACGCGGACGGCTCCTGCGTGAACAGTGCAGGGCGGAACTTTCGTGGTGAAATCGGGCGGGCAAATCAACTCTGAATGACTTGAAATTTTCACAGTAGCCTCGCCTTGACGAGACAAATCCAACGGTACCTCATTTGTAAAAAACTGAGTTGAAATCGCCGGAGATGAGATTTTGGCCGGAATTTGCAGATTTTCGGATGAGCTTTTGGTCGGGCAATCGGACTCCGTTTGCTTTGAAAGTTTGACCAGCAGCATCGCCTCGTCGTGGCGGTTCAGATGGTCCGGTGAACCGGACGGGAACCGGCTCCGGCATGTGAGGCGAAAATTTGGAGATTTTTTGGCTTTTTATTTCACTATTCACTTTGAGAGAAAATGTTTTGGGGGCGGTTTAGGGTTTAGGGTTTTTTTTTTTTTTTTTTTTAATATAACACCGCCGGAGACGGGGGGGTTAGGCAGACCCCTACCTGTATATATCATCAAAAATAGAGATACAACATAAAACTAACGAGAGGGGGACTATACCAAGACCTCTCGAAAAGTTACCACAAAACACACATAAACCAAAATCTAGTGTGGCAAGTATATGAGCCAAAAAATAATCCCTAGATAAAGCGCATAATACAAATGAACAGCAAGAAACAAAGCTAAATACATGAAAA